>NC_092104.1:9110817-9125817 GCF_045679555.1 Salvelinus alpinus | reverse complement strand
GGAACTAAAGGGAGGTCTTACCATCTACATAGGTAGGGAGGGAGGACAGGGAGGGAACTAAAGGGAGGTCTTACCGTCTACATAGGTAGGGAGGGAGGACAGGGAGGGAACTAAAGGGAGGTCTTACCGTCTACATAGGTAGGGAGGGGGGACAGGGAGGGAACTAAAGGGAGGTCTTACCGTCTACATAGGGAGGGAGGGAGGACAGGGAGGGAACTAAAGGGAGGTCTTACCGTCTACATAGGGAGGGAGGGAGGACAGGGAGGGAACTAAAGGGAGGTCTTACCATCTACATAGGTAGGGAGGGAGGACAGGGAGGGAACTAAAGGGAGGTCTTACCGTCTACATAGGGAGGGAGGGAGGACAGGGAGGGAACTAAAGGGAGGTCTTACCATCTACATAGGTAGGGAAGGAGGCGAGACTTCTCCTGGACTGTAGGTAGAGAAGAGAGACAGAGAACATGTTACTGATGCCGGGTCACACAGACATGGTCATCATAACACTGTCATAACTAGGGGTGTGACATTTAGAAAAAATTAGGAATTGTTAACATTTAGAAAAAATCCCCAACCAAAACCTTTTATTTTATTATCACAGAACAACTACTAACAGGTCACGATCATCATAAAGTGAAAATTACAATTAAACATATACAGTGCCTAACGCAACAATGCTGTAAGTAGGAGACATGCATCTTTAAAATGATTTGCCACGGATATAATAATCATAATAGTAATAATATAATAGTATAAACCTCTCCACACCTCATCATTGTTAACAGTTGGGAAAATGGCAGAGTGTGAGACTGGGAGCGACAGCAGGGAAGTCCTGTATGGCAATACTTTGACAAGTTAAATGAGAAGGTGGAATTGAGCTACAGTGGCAGTACAGAACTACAGTGGCAGTACAGAGCTACAGTGGCAGTAGAGGTGCTACATTGGCAGTACAGAGCTACAGTGGCAGTACAGAGCTACAGTGGCAGTACAGAGCTACAGTGGCAGTACAGAGCTACAGTGGCAGTACAGAGCTACAGTGGCAGTACAGGGCTACAGTGGCAGTACGGTGCTACAGTGGCAGTACAGAGCTACAGTGGCAGTGCAGAGCTACAGTGGCAGTACAGGTGCAGAGCTGAAAGGGAGGCACCGTGAGACCCAACCCGTTGCTGTAAGGTGAGCTCCCTCTAGGTATCCAGGACAGCAGTAAGGTGAGCTCCCTCTAGGTATCCAGGACAGCAGTAAGGTGAGCTCCCTCTAGGTATCCAGGACAGCAGTAAGGTGAGCTCCCTCTAGGTATCCAGGACAGCAGTAAGGTGAGCTCCCTCTAGGTATCCAGGACAACAGTAAGGTGAGCTCCCTCTAGGTATCCAGGACAGCAGTAAGGTGAGCTCCCTCTAGGTATCCAGGACAGCAGTAAGGTGAGCTCCCTCTAGGTATCCAGGACAGCAGTAAGGTGAGCTCCCTCTAGGTATCCAGGACAGCAGTAAGGTGAGCTTCCTCTAGGTATCCAGGACAGCAGTAAGGTGAGCTCCCTCTAGGTATCCAGGACAGCAGTAAGGTGAGCTCCCTCTAGGTATCCAGGACAGCAGTAAGGTGAGCTCCCTCTAGGTATCCAGGACAGCAGTAAGGTGAGCTCCCTCTAGGTATCCAGGACAGCAGTAAGGTGAGCTCCCTCTAGGTATCCAGAACAACAGTAAGGTGAGCTCCCTCTAGGTATCCAGGACAACAGTAAGGTGAGCTCCCTCTAGGTATCCAGGACAACAGTAAGGTGAGCTCCCTCTAGGTATCCAGGACAGCAGTAAGGTGAGCTCCCTCTAGGTATCCAGGACAGCAGTAAGGTGAGCTCCCTCTAGGTATCCAGGACAGCAGTAAGGTGAGCTCCCTCTAGGTATCCAGGACAGCAGTAAGGTGAGCTCCCTCTAGGTATCCAGGACAACAGTAAGGTGAGCTCCCTCTAGGTATCCAGGACAGCAGTAAGGTGAGCTCCCTCTAGGTATCCAGAACAGCAGTAAGGTGAGCTTCCTCTAGGTATCCAGGACAACAGTAAGGTGAGCTCCCTCTAGGTATCCAGGACAACAGTAAGGTGAGCTCCCTCTAGGTATCCAGGACAACAGTAAGGTGAGCTCCCTCTAGGTATCCAGGACAACAGTAAGGTGAGCTCCCTCTAGGTATCCAGGACAACAGTAAGGTGAGCTCCCTCTAGGTATCCAGGACAACAGTAAGGTGAGCTCCCTCTAGGTATCCAGGACAACAGTAAGGTGAGCTCCCTCTAGGTATCCAGGACAGCAGTAATGTGAGCTCCCTCTAGGTATCCAGGACAGCAGTAAGGTGAGCTCCCTCTAGGTATCCAGGACAGCAGTAAGGTGAGCTCCCTCTAGGTATCCAGGACAACAGTAAGGTGAGCTCCCTCTAGGTATCCAGGACAGCAGTAAGGTGAGCTCCCTCTAGGTATCCAGGACAGCAGTAAGGTGAGCTTCCTCTAGGTATCCAGGACAGCAGTAAGGTGAGCTTCCTCTAGGTATCCAGGACAGCAGTAAGGTGAGCTTCCTCTAGGTATCCAGGACAACAGTAAGGTGAGCTCCCTCTAGGTATCCAGGACAGCAGTAAGGTGAGCTCCCTCTAGGTATCCAGGACAGCAGTAATGTGAGCTTCCTCTAGGTATCCAGGACAGCAGTATGCTGAGCTCCCTCTAGGTATCCAGGACAGCAGTAAGGTGAGCTCCCTCTAGGTATCCAGGACAGCAGTAAGGTGAGCTCCCTCTAGGTATCCAGGACAGCAGTAAGGTGAGCTTCCTCTAGGTATCCAGGACAACAGTAAGGTGAGCTCCCTCTAGGTATCCAGGACAGCAGTAATGTGAGCTCCCTCTAGGTATCCAGGACAGCAGTATGCTGAGCTCCCTCTAGGTATCCAGGACAACAGTAAGGTGAGCTCCCTCTAGGTATCCAGGACAGCAGTAAGGTGAGCTCCCTCTAGGTATCCAGGACAGCAGTAAGGTGAGCTCCCTCTAGGTATCCAGGACAGCAGTAAGGTGAGCTCCCTCTAGGTATCCAGGACAGCAGTAATGTGAGCTCCCTCTAGGTATCCAGGACAGCAGTAAGGTGAGCTTCCTCTAGGTATCCAGGACAGCAGTAAGGTGAGCTCCCTCTAGGTATCCAGGACTGTGGTACATTGAACTGCATTGCTCCCTAGCGGTCATCTGAATTTTGAATTCATGTCATTTTCTGATAATGTTTTATTTATTTAAATGAGAAAATGTGACAGTTTAAATGTTAAGAGAATGTTTACCTTTTGTCACATCCCTAGTCATAACATTATGATAGCAATGTTTTCACTGTCATACCACTGGGGAAGTTCTCAGAGACTGAACCGATGGGTGACTCATTGAAATGTTGATGGTCAGTATGCAGGAGAAGTGTCATTTTCATTCGTCACACTGCCTGTCTGGTCAAAGTCATCACATTGGACACAGATAGGGACACACAGACACACACACACATACACACAACCAACCTACCTCTTTAGTGGAGGGGGGTGGAGACTCGAAGCTGTCACTCCCCTCGAGCATGGGCGTCCGGACGGAAGACTCCGCACCCTGAGGAGAGGCCTGAGAGTCTGAGCCTGGAGACTGGATAGAGAGAGACAATAATACATACATATCCTATAATATAACATTTGAAATGTCTGCATTGTATATGTAACGTTCACTGTTCATTTTTTATTGTTTATTTCCCTTGTTTACTTCCTGTCTATTTCACATGCTTTGGCAATGAAAACATATATTTAAAATGTCAATAAAGCCCTTTCAATTGAGAGAAAGAGAGAGAGAGAGAGGGGGGGGGGTGTCTGAGAGAGAAGGTGAGAGAGAGAGAGGGGGACATGGTGGAATGGAAAAAGAGGTGAAGAAGGAGAGGAGAGAGGAGAAAGGGAGGGGAAAGCAGAGAGGGAAAGGAGTAGAATAAGTTATGTCATCCTCCAGACACAACATCCTGCAGACACAACACACTGCAGACACAACACCCTGCAGACACAACACACTGCAGACACAACACACTGCAGACACAATATCCTCCAGACACAACACCCTGCAGACACAACACACTGCAGACACAACACCCTGCAGACACAACACACTGCAGACACAACACCCTGCAGACACAACACACTGCAGACACAACACACTGCAGACACAACACACTGCAGACGCAACATCCTGCAGACGCAACATCCTGCAGACGCAACACACTGCAGACGCAACACACTGCAGACGCAACACACTGCAGACGCAACACACTGCAGACACAACATCCTGCAGACACAACACACTGCAGACACAACACCCTGCAGACACAACACCCTGCAGACACAACACACTGCAGACACAACACACTGCAGACACAACACACTGCAGACACAACATCCTGCAGACACAATATCCTGCAGACGCAACATCCTGCAGACACAATATCCTGCAGACACAATATCCTGCAGACACAACACACTGCAGACACAACACACTGCAGACACAACATCCTGCAGACACAACATCCTGCAGACGCAACATCCTGCAGACGCAACACACTGCAGACACAACACATCCTGCAGACGCAACACACTGCAGACGCAACACACTGCAGACACAACACACTGCAGACACAACACACTGCAGACACAACACACTGCAGACACAACATCCTGCAGACGCAACACACTGCAGACACAACATCCTGCAGACACAACACACTGCAGACACAACACACTGCAGACACAACATCCTGCAGACACAACACACTGCAGACACAACATCCTGCAGACACAACACACTGCAGACACAACACACTGCAGACACAACATCCTGCAGACACAACATCCTGCAGACACAATATCCTCCAGACACAACATCCTGCAGACACAACATCCTGCAGACACAACACACTGCAGACACAACATCCTGCAGACACAACACACTGCAGACACAACATCCTGCAGACACAACATCCTGCAGACACAACACACTGCAGACACAACATCCTGCAGACACAACATCCTGCAGACACAACACACTGCAGACACAACACACTGCACTTCTACTGAGAAAGAAGACTTACAGTGCATTCGGAAAGTATTCAGAACCCTTCACTTTTTCCGAATTTTGTTACGTTACAGCCTTATTCTAAAATGTATTAAATTGTTTTTTCCCCCTCATCAATTTACCCCATAATGACAAGGCAAAAACAGGTTTTTAGAAATGTTTGCTAATTTATAAAAAATATATATACAATTAAATATTAAATTTACATAAGTATTCAGACCTTTTACTCAGTACTTTGTTGAAGTACCTTTGGCAGCAATTACAGCCTCAAGTCTTCTTGGGTATGACGCTACAAGCTTGGCACACCTGTATTTAGGGAGTTTCTCCCATTCTTCTCTGCAGATCCTCTCAAGCTCTGTCAGGTTGGATGGGGAGCATTGCTGCATGGCTATTTTCAGGTCTCTCCAGAGATGTTCAAATCCGGGCTCAAATTCTAGTGGCTGGGCCACTCAAGGACATTCAGAGACTTGTCCCGAAGCCACTCCTGCGTTGTCTTGGCAGTGTGTTTAAGGTTGTTGTCCTGTTGGAAGGTGAACCATTGACCCAGTATGGAGCAGGTTTACATCAAGGATCTCTCTGTATTTTGCTCAGTTCCTCTTTCCCTCAATCCTGACTAGTCTCCTAGTCCTGCCACTAAAAAACATCCCCACAGCATGATGTTGCCACCACCATGATTGACCATAGAGATGGTGCCAGGTTTCCTCCAGACGTGACCCTTGGCATTCAGGCCAGAGAGTTCAATCTTGGTTTCAACAGACCAGAGAATCTTGTTTCACATGGTCTGAGAGTCTTTAGGTGCCTTTTGGCAAACTCCAAGCGGAATGTCATGTGCATTTTACTGAGGAGTGGCTTCCATCTGGCCACTCTACCATAAAGGCCTGATTGGTGGAGTGCTGCAGAGATGGTTATCCTTCTGGAAGGTTCTCCCATCTCCACAGAGGAACTCTAGAGCTCTGTTAGAGTGACCATCGGGTTCTTGATGCTCAGCTCAGGCCGTGTCACTGTGTTCTTGGGGACCTTCAATGCTGCAGAAATGTTTTGGTGCCCTTCCCCAGATATGTGCCTCGACACAATCCTGTCTCGGAGCTCAACAGTAAATTCCTTCGACCTCATGGCTTGGATTTTGCTCTGACATGCACAGTAATGCAGGAGATATAGCCCACAGTAATGTAGGAGGAATAGCCCACAGTAATGCAGGAGATATAGCCCACAGTAATGTAGGAGGTATAGCCCACAGTAATGTAGGAGATATAGCCCACAGTAATGTAGGAGATATAGCCCACAGTAATGCAGGAGATATAGCCCACAGTAATGTAGGAGATATAGCCCACAGTAATGTAGGAGATATAGCCCACAGTAATGCAGGAGATATAGCCCACAGTAATGTAGGAGATATAGCCCACAGTAATGCAGGAGATATAGCCCACAGTAATGCAGGAGATATAGCCCACAGTAATGCAGGAGGTATAGCCCACAGTAATGCAGGAGGTATAGCCCACAGTAATGCAGGAGGTATAGCCCACAGTAATGTAGGAGATAAAGCCCACAGTAATGCAGGAGATATAGCCCACAGTAATGCAGGAGGTATAGCCCACAGTAATGTAGGAGATAAAGCCCACAGTAATATGCTCCAGGGGTACAACCCACTCTGGCAAACAACTGTAGGATACAACCCCTCAGACTGATATCTACCCAGCCGTCAGCAGAACTGGCAACACAGCCGAGGATAAAACCCTCTTCTGTATCTACCAAGCCACAAGAAGAACTGGCAACCCACTGTGGGATAAACAAACCTCTAACTGATCTATTAAGCCAGCAGCAGAACTGGCAACCCACTCTAGGATAAACAACCCTATGATCTATTTAAACAGCAGCAGAACTGGCAACCCGCTGAAGGATAAACAGCCCTCTAACTGATCTATTTAACCAGCAGCAGAACTGGCAACCCACCTTAGGATAAACAGCCCTCTAACTGATCTATTTAACCAGCAGCAGAACTGGCAACCTTTGGTTCATCAAAACCCTGATCCAGCACAGAAAACCCACCCAGGTTAATGCATAAATATTTTCCAACAATATTCACTATTCTGTTATGTCATACAGCACAAGTGGGAATGGCTTCCAGGTTAAAAGTCCAATGCAGCCGTATTTATCTCAATATAAATCACTTCTGGGTAACAATGAAGTAACATACTGTGATTTTTTTCAATTGAAACGGTCAAAATAAATGGTGGCTATCCTTCTGTCTGTGCTGTCCTGCTACTGTGCTAGGCTACTGGTACTGTCTCCACAGTATGTGATGCCTTTGTACCAAGGCTGAGCACCGCTCTACACATTTATTATAAGCTAGAAGAGTTCACCATGGAATGGGGGATGGGGGGACAGGGGATGGGGGGACGGGGGGACAGGGGGATTGGGGGGGGTGTACAGACAGAGGCCTGATATGGAGGCAAACAGCCATTCTCTTCATGTTATTGGATACCTGCTGAAATAGTCTCTTCTCCCGTGACTCCCCCCTCTCCCGCTCACCAACCCCCCTGTACCCCCCTGTACCCACCCGATCCCCACCACCAATCCCCCTTTACCAGCCCCAATCTTCCTCCCTCTCCCCCTCTGTTATCAGTGTCAGGATGTCTACAATGCATTTAGGAAAGTATTCAGACCCCTTGACTTTTTCCACATTTTGTTAAGTTACAGTCTTGTTCTAAAATTGATTAAATTCATATTTTTCCAAGCCTTGAGGTCAAAGGAATTGTCCGTAGAGCTCTGAGACAGGATTGTGTCGAGGGTAACAAAGGGAAACAGAAAATGTTTGCAGCATTGTAGATGTTTTACAGCGGCAGGAACTGGGAGACTAGTCAGGATCGAGGGAAAGATGAACGGAGCAAAGTACAGAGAGATCCTTGATGAAAACTTGCTCCAGAGCGCACAGGATCTCAGACTGGGGCAAAGGTTCACCTTCCAACAACTCAATGACTTGTTGGACACAGCCAAGACAACACAGGAGTGGCTTCGGGACAAGTCTCTGAATGTCCTTGAGTGGCCCAGCCAGAGCCCGGACTTGAACCCGATCGAACATCTCCGGAGAGATCTGAAAATAGCTGTGCAGCGACGCTCCCCACATGACAGAGCTTGAGAGGATCTGCAGAGAATAATGGGAGAAACTCCCAAAATGCAGGTGTGCCAAGCTTGTAGTGTCATACCCAAGAAGACTCTAGAACGTTATAGCTACCAAAGGTGCTTCAACAAAGTTCTCTAAACACCTGTTTTTGCTTTGTCATTATGGGGTATTGTGATGTCATTATGGGGTATTGTGATGTCATTATGGGGTATTGTGGGTAGACTGATGAGGGGAAAAAACAATTTAATCAATTTTAGAATAGGGCTGTAACGTAACAAAATATGGAAAAAGTTAAGAGGTCTGAATACTTTCTGAATGCACTGTGTGTCTGGCGGCCAGGACAGCTCCATTTGCAGGGCTAACTCTGACTGAGGAGAGGTGGGGTGCTGCAGCAGAGCAGCGCTAACTCTGACTGTGGAGAGGTGGGGTGCTGCAGCAGAGCGGGGATAACTCTGACTGTGGAGAGGAGAGGTGGGGTGCTGCAGCAGAGCTAACTCTGACTGTGGAGAGGAGAGGTGGGGTGCTGCAGCAGAGCAGGGCTAACTCTGACTGTGGAGAGGAGAGGTGGGGTGCTGCAGCAGAGCAGGGTTAACTCTGACTGAGGAGAGGTGGGGTGCTGCAGCAGAGCAGGGCTAACTCTGACTGTGGAGAGGAGAGGTGGGGTGCTGCAGCAGAGCAGGGCTAACTCTGACTCTGGAGAGGAGAGGTGGGGTGCTGCAGCAGAGCAGGGCTAACTCTGACTCTGGAGAGGAGAGGTGGGGTGCTGCAGCAGAGCAGGGCTAACTCTGACTGTGGAGAGGAGAGGAAAATAGAGAATAGGAGAGGATAAGAGAGGAGGAAAGGAGGAGAGAGGAAGGAGAGAAGATAGTAGGAGAGGAGAGGAGAGGCGAGGCGAGGCGAGGCGAGGCGAGGCGAGGCGAGGCGAGGCGAGGCGAGGAGAGGAGAGGAGAGGAGAGGAGAGGAGAGGAGTGGAGATCATTTGTCCTCAGGGTAGACAGCCACCACTCAGAAAGGAAAGGGAACAAGTATGACAGACAACTCAGAGGAGAAGAGAGAGAAACAGAGAGATGAAGTAGTAGATAGAGTTATGATGTGAAAGGGGGATGGGGATAAACAAAAAGAGGGGAACAGTGTCATGGCTTTATCTCAATAGTCTACAGTGGCTTCCTCTTTTCCTCACCTCATCTCCTTCATCTGCACTAATCACGCACACACAAACACACAGGTGACTGAACACACACACACACACACACACACACACACACACACACACACACACACACACACAGTCTTGTATAAAGCACTACTCACGTCGCCACCTAGTGAGGGCTGCAGGTCACAACACTCAGCGGTGGGGCTCAGGTCCTGTCTCATCACCCAGATGGGCTCTTTAGGTTCATCAGGGGTATAGGGTGACCTCACCGTCCTGGTCTTCACCTCTTCTATGGCCTCCTTGATGTCCTTTATGGCCAGGGAGATGGCGTCTCTCTTTTCACGACTGTTACGAACCCCAGACCAGTCGTCAGAGTTTGCTGGGGCTGGGAAGCTCTCTTCTTCACTCTCATCTCCCTCTCCTTCTATCTCTCCCTTCCGGTATGTGGAGTCTGTGGGCGCATCGGATTGAGAATTGTGAGCGTTTTCGGGCCACTCTCCCTCCTCTTCCTCTCCTCCTTCCATCATGTCCTCTTCCTCTCCTCCCTCCCGTAGCCCGGCAGCAGCTCTGTCCAGACTCTGAGAGCTGAGACTCTCTCTGACCTCGGCTACGATCATGTCGATGTCCTCTTCCCCGTCCTGGTCGCAACTGTCTGCCCGCGGGTACGGAGCAAACTCTGCCTCCTTCTCCGGGCTGTCCGACTCCCCGTCCGAGCGTTCGTCGTAGTGGTGGAGCCGTGACCCCACCGCCTCCTGCTGTCGGTAGTCCCCGCCTCCTTCCCGCCCCTCAAACAGACGGAACCCCGCCTTCCTCTGCTGGAGGTTCTCATTGGCGTCCATAGGCTCTGCAACCTTTGCGGCAGAAGAGGGAGCGTCGCCGATCTCCTCGTAGACGTGTTCTGTCAGGGAGTAGTCGTAGGCTTCAGAATACGCCTCGTCTTCTGGCTCCACCCCTTCCTCCACGCTGCTGTCCCGCCCCCCTGTTCTGCTGGCCCCTCCCCCACGGCGGTAGAGAGGCTGGGTGTAGACGTAGTTGGAGTAACCTCCTCCAGGGTTCAGGGTCTCCTCTGCCTCCTCCTGACTGGGGGGTCTCCCAACATCTGGTAGGGGTTCACGGGGTAAGGGAGGGGGCTGAGGGGGGTAGTTGAGGTTCAGGTTGGGGTGAGGGTGTTGTTGCTCTGACTCAGCACTCTCTGTGTATCCCTCTGCCTCTGGGCGAAGCGTCACCTCGTAGGTACCTCCGTCGTCCTCCGCCTCAGGATCTAGTGCCATGACGGCATCGCCCTCCGCCCGGTCTGTGTGTGTGTGGAAACCGCTTTCCGTGCTAGCAGAACGAGCTAATGCATAATCATCACCCTCTCTCTCCCTCTCTCTCTCATCTCTCTGTTCACTCTCATCCTCCTCCGGCTCATCTGGTTGTGGGGGTAGAGAGTGAACAGGCTGTGGGCCTGGTGGAGGTGGTTGCTCCTCCGGTTCATCTGGTTGTGGGGGTAGAGAGTGAACAGGCTGTGGGCCTGGTGGAGGTGGTTGCTCCTCCGGTTCATCTGGTTGTGGGGGTAGAGAGTGAACAGGCTGTGGGCCTGGTGGAGGTGGTTGCTCCTCCGGTTCATCTGGTTGTGGGGGTAGAGAGTGAACAGGCTGTGGGCCTGGTGGAGGTGGTTGTTGTTGCTGGGCCCTCTCAGCCTCTCTCTGCTGTCTCTGTGTGCGTCTCTGCTGCTGTGCTCTGAGCCTGGCCTCACCGTCCTCCTGTCTGCGGTAACGTGCCACTGCAGGTCGCGGGATGGGCTGAGACTGACCCTGGGCCTGCTGGGGCTGAGGCTGGGGCTGCTGGGGAGGAGACTGGGCCCCCTGGTGCAGCTCTGCCTCTGGCTCCTCTGTTGACCTCCGCTGTGGGGCTCCTCTGATTCTGCTGCCACCTGCACCAGGGGCCTCATTATACCTCCTGTAGCGCGGAGCAGCATGGTTGTTGTTTTCACTACTATGGTTGCTAGGCTGCCGGGGTCGCCTGCTGTTTGTGGCAGTGTTGTTGTCGTGGCGACGGCGTTGAGGAGGGGGCAAGTCGGCTTCCACGTCCTCGCTCAGTTCCTGGCCTAACTCCGACTCCTGGGGGTTCATGGCTGCCTCGGATTGGTTGAGAGGAAGAGGGGGGATGGGTTTAGGCCAAATGCATGGTCTGCCGTCGTGTGGGAGACAAGCAGCTCAGATCTTCTGAGGCAAAGAGAGAGAGAGACAGAGGAGAGTTAGAACACTATTTTAATCCATCACATGCTGAACTGAGTTAACAACAAAGTTAACGAATGAATGACGGAGTACAATATGACATTTTATGAAATAGTTTGGGGAATGGCCTCGTCTCTGAGGAAGATGATGTGATGGCAGGGGCCGCTGGCATCGAAAACCTGCTGGGGAAAAGGATTTCTAATGACAGGCCTTAAGGTTATTATAGCTGGAGGTGGTGGGGAGGTGGTCAAAAACGTTTGCTTGGAAAAACAGTAAGTGAGAGAACAAAAGGTAAGTTGACATAGAAATACATCCCAACATTTACTCCCATTGGTTGAGAGAGAGGAAGGTGATAATTCCCAGTGAGACCATAGGTTAAACAGCCCTCTTGAGGAATGGGAAAGGCGGATACCTAGTCAGTTGTACAACTGAAAGGGAAAGGGGGATACCTAGTCAGTTATACTACTGAATGGGAAAGGGGGATACCTAGTCAGTTATACTACTGAATGGGAAAGGGGGATACCTAGTCAGTTATACTACTGAATGGGAAAGGGGGATACCTAGTCAGTTATACTACTGGATGGGAAAGGGGGATACCTAGTCAGTTATACTACTGAAAGGAAAGGGGGATACCTAGTCAGTTGTACAACTGAAAGGAAAGGGGGATACCTAGTCAGTTGTACAACTGAAAGGAAAGGGGGATACCTAGTCAGTTGTACAACTGAAAGGAAAGGGGGATACCTAGTCAGTTGTACAACTGAAAGGAAAGGGGGATACCTAGTCAGTTGTACAACTGAAAGGAAAGGGGGATACCTAGTCAGTTATACAACTGAAAGGAAAGGGGGATAGCTAGTCAGTTGTACAACTGAAAGGGAAAGGGGGATACCTAGTCAGTTGTACAACTGAAAGGAAAGGGGGATACCTAGTCAGTTGTACAACTGAAAGGAAAGGGGGAGACCTAGTCAGTTGTACAACTGAAAGGAAAGGGGGATACCTAGTCAGTTATACTACTGAAAGGAAAGGGGGAGACCTAGTCAGTTGTACAACTGAAAGGAAAGGGGGATACCTAGACAGTTATACTACTGAAAGGGAAAGGGGGATACCTAGTCAGTTATACAACTGAAAGGGAAAGGGGGATACCTAGTCAGTTATACTACTGAATGGGAAAGGGGGATACCTAGTCAGTTATACTACTGAAAGGAAAAGGGGGATACCTAGTCAGTTATACAACTGAAAGGGAAAGGGGGATACCTAGTCAGTTATACTACTGAAAGGAAAGGGGGATACCTAGTCAGTTATACTACTGAATGGGAAAGGGGGATACCTAGTCAGTTATACAACTAAAAGGAAAGGGGGATACCTAGTCAGTTATACAACTGAAAGGAAAGGGGGATACCTAGTCAGTTATACAACTGAAAGGGAAAGGGGGATACCTAGTCAGTTATACAACTGAAAGGGAAAGGGGGATACCTAGTCAGTTATACAACTGAAAGGGAAAGGGGGATACCTAGTCAGTTATACAACTGAAAGGGAAAGGGGGATACCTAGTCAGTTATACAACTGAAAGGGAAAGGGGGATACCTAGTCAGTTATACAACTGAAAGGGAAAGGGGGATACCTAGTCAGTTATACAACTGAAAGGGAAAGGGGGATACCTAGTCAGTTATACTACTGAAAGGAAAGGGGGATACCTAGTCAGTTATACTACTGAATGGGAAAGGGGGATACCTAGTCAGTTATACAACTGAAAGGAAAGGGGGATACCTAGTCAGTTATACAACTGAAAGGAAAGGGGGATACCTAGTCAGTTATACAACTGAAAGGGAAAGGGGGATACCTAGTCAGTTATACTACTGAAAGGAAAGGGGGATACCTAGTCAGTTATACTACTGAATGGGAAAGGGGGATACCTAGTCAGTTGTACAACTGAAAGGAAAGGGGGATACCTAGTCAGTTATACTACTGAAAGGAAAGGGGGATACCTAGTCAGTTGTACAACAGAAAGCAAAGGGGGATACCTAGTCAGTTATACTACTGAAAGGGAAAGGGGGATACCTAGTCAGTTGTACAACTGAAAGGAAAGGGGGATACCTAGTCAGTTATACAACTGAAAGGAAAGGGGGATACCTAGTCAGTTATACAACTGAAAGGAAAGGGGGATACCTAGTCAGTTATACAACTGAAAGGGAAAGGGGGATACCTAGTCAGTTATACTACTGAAAGGAAAGGGGGATACCTAGTCAGTTATACAACTGAAAGGGAAAGGGGGATACCTAGTCAGTTGTACAACAGAAAGGAAAGGGGGATACCTAGTCAGTTATACAACTGAAAGGGAAAGGGGGATACCTAGTCAGTTGTATAACTTAAAGGAAAGGGGGATACCTAGTCAGTTATACTACTGAAAGGGAAAGGGGGATACCTAGTCAGTTATACAACTGAAAGGAAAGGGGGATACCTAGTCAGTTGTACAACTGAAGGGAAAGGGGGATACCTAGTCAGTTATACAACTGAAAGGAAATGGGGATACCTAGTCAGTTGTACAACAGAAAGGAAAGGGGGATACCTAGTCAGTTGTACAACTGAAAGGAAAGGGGGATACCTAGTCAGTTGTACTACTGAAAGGAAAGGGGGATACCTAGTCAGTTGTACAACTGAAAGGAAAGGGGGATACCTAGTCAGTTGTACAATTGAAAAGAAAGGGGGATACCTAGTCAGTTGTACAACTGAAAGGAAAGGGGGATACCTAGTCAGTTGTACAATTGAAAAGAAAGGGGGATACCTAGTCAGTTGTACAACTGAAAGGAAAGGGGGATACCTAGTCAGTTGTACAACTGAAAGGAAATGGGGATACCTAGTCAGTTGTACAACAGAAAGGAAAGGGGGATACCTAGTCAGTTGTACAACAGAAAGGAAAGGGGGATACCTAGTCAGTTGTACTACTGAAAGGAAAGGGGGATACCTAGTCAGTTGTACAACTGAAAGGAAAGGGGGATACCTAGTCAGTTGTACAATTGAAAAGAAAGGGGGATACCTAGTCAGTTGTACAACAGAAAGGAAAGGGGGATACCTAGTCAGTTATACTACTGAAAGGAAAGGGGGATACCTAGTCAGTTGTACAACTGAAAGGAAAGGGGGATACCTAGTCAGTTATACTACTGAAAGGGAAAGGGGGATACCTAGTCAGTTATACTACTGAAAAGGAAAGGGGGATACCTAGTCAGTTATACTACTGAAAGGGAAAGGGGGATACCTAGTCAGTTATACTACTGAAAGGGAAAGGGGGATACCTAGTCAGTTATACTACTGAAAGGGAAAGGGGGATACCTAGTCAGTTGTACAACAGAAAGGAAAGGGGGATACCTAGTCAGTTGTACAACTGAAAGGAAAGGGGGATACCTAGTCAGTTGTACAACTGAAGGGAA
>NC_092104.1:8560817-8728317 GCF_045679555.1 Salvelinus alpinus | reverse complement strand
TCTATATAACAGACCCCACCCACATTCTATATAACAGATTCCACCCACACTCTTTATAACAGACTCCACCCACATTCTATATATCAGACTCCACCCACATTCTATATATCAGACTCCACCCACATTCTATATATCAGACTCCACCCACATTCTATATAACAGATTCCACCCACATTCTATATAACAGACCCCACCCACATTCTATATAACAGACCCCACCCACATTCTATATAACAGACTCCACCCACATTCTATATAAGACTCCACCCACATTCTATATAACAGACTCCACCTATATTCTATTTCTATAACTGAGACACTCCTCCTCAATATCCCCTAAATCTAAAGTATTTTTATTCCAGACAGTTTGACCTCTGACCTGCTGGTGTGGTCGAAGGCGTCCTTGATGGCCTGGAATCCGTCGTCGCTCTCCAGCCAGCCCTTGACCTCTGCAGCCAGGCAGGCCGACGGGCACCTAATCACAGGACCCCGGGTCATCCCATCCGCCAGGATACGACTGCTGGCACCACCACCCAACTGGGGGAGAGGAGAGGGGGCAAAGGGGAAAGGTCAGGGTGGTCATAGACTGGATACAGCTACTTCACTGAAATATTCCTAGTAGTACTGTTTAATATATACTTCCATATGTAGTTACTGGTATACAGTACTTCTACCATTGTCTAGTGCAGTATGCTGTATTGCAGTATATAACACTGTAACTCACGGAGATAGCACGACAGCCCCGGTTGGTGCTAGCCACCAGGCAGCCTTCTGTGGTCGCCATGGGGACCTGGAACTGCTTCCCATCGAGGTGAAGAGGCCCGGCCACGCCTACTGGAATGGGCATGTATCCAATCACATTCTCACAGCAGGTCCCCATCACCTGGCAACCAAAACATCAACAAAGATTGTTTTTCAGTTTCCATCAACGTTACATTGTGTACTGTATGTGTGGTGGTTATGCAAATACAAACAAATAACTGAATTACTGTTTTGTGCATCAAGCATTGATGTTTTAATGCCCTTTGGGTGTACATACTGTATCAATCACACAACAACTTCAGACAAAAGCCTAGAAATCCTCACCTTCGAGTAGTCGTAGTCTAGGTATGGCAGAGAGGAGAGGGCGGAGGAGTTGGGGAGCTTGGAGGAGATCATGTGTCTACGGATGGATACCCCTCTCTCTGGTCTCTCCATCATGGCCTCCAGCTTGTAGGAAGGGATGTGTTTAGAGTTGACCAGAACCACCACCTCATCATCGCTCAGGAATCGGGCTCCCATCTGTGGAGGACACACAGAGACTTTGTCAACTCAAATACAAACACACACACACACTCTGTGTACAGCAGTATGCAATGAAACCCAATGAAATGCATGTATAAAGCACTTTTCAAACAGTCTCGAGTATTATACAATGCAATGGATCTTGGTGATAAGAAATGTATGTAATAACATTGAAATATCAGAATTATTCAGAAACCCTGGCCAAGTGGTCTTTCTGCGTGCAAACATTTAAAGTTACAGTACATGTAATCTCTCGTGGACAGATTCACATGAAAAGTGACATGAAAAGTGACATCTGGGTAACAAACATTACAGCACGTGTAGCTAAAGTCACCTGATCTACCTGTGACCCATCGTCTGACGGTCACCTGATCTACCTGTGACCCATCGTCTGACGGTCACCTGATCTACCTGTGACCCATCGTCTGACGGTCACCTGATCTACCTGTGACCCATCGTCTGACGGTCACCTGATCTACCTGTGACCCATCGTCTGACGGTCACCTGATCTACCTGTGACCCATCGTCTGACGGTCACCTGATCTACCTGTGACCCATCGTCTGACGGTCACCTGATCTACCTGTGACCCATCGTCTGACGGTCACCTGATCTACCTGTGACCTATCGTCTGACGGTCACCTGATCTACCTGTGACCTATCGTCTGATGGTCACCTGATCTACCTGTGACCCATCGTCTGACGGTCACCTGATCTACCTGTGACCCATCGTCTGACGGTCACCTGATCTACCTGTGACCCATCGTCTGACGGTCACCTGATCTACCTCCGATAGATGTGGTAAAGAGGTCCAAAACAATGGAAATGCCATGGAAACAAGTAGGATAAAGATACTGTGTGGGAAACATCCCAAATCTCCTCATTGCCCCCCACAACTTTAAAATAGGAGGACGGGCTCATTGTAATGGCTGGAAAGGAACTTGGCCTCTATGTTCTCTCCCCACCAGCCTCCACTGGGTCACAGGTAGATCAGGTGACCGTCCGACGATGGAGTCACTGAATGTACGTCCTCTATTACTGTCCTGCTCTAATAGGTTGAGCCTCAGTGAATGAGTAAAGTGAGTTAAGCTCATTAGGGATATAGTTAAACCCATCGACCGTAGCAAGGGGTTATTACTGCACAGACATACAATACACCCTACAGGTGGACACCATAGAAACTGTCGTTGGATTGACATTGTGAAACAGGGGATCAGTTCTGCATTACATTTCATTACATTACATTACATTACATTTCATTACATTACATTTTAGTCCATCTTATCCAGAGTGACTTATCATACGTAATACAGTCCATTCTGCACTGAAATTGACTGTAATTGACCATAGCCCTGGTTGTAAACGGTGTGTGTGTATGTGAGTGTGCGTGCGTGCGTGCATGTGGACCATAGCTATGTACGTGTACATCCCACCATACCTCAGGGTTTTTCAGGATGGTCAGGCACTCCTCCAATGGTCTGGGGTCTGAGGGTAGGCTGGGCTGGGAGGGTTCTGCTCTGGGGCACTCCGCCTTGCTCTCTCTCTCCTCCTCCATAGAGCCCAGACGGAAGGTGGGCTGGGGTTCGGTGGTCGGGGTAGGCAGCGGCCGGATCACCTCGGCTAGGGTGAGGAGGAGGAGGGAGGGGGGAGAGGGGAGGAGGGGGAAAAAGAGGGACGGAACGCGATAATTAAGTTAACCAACGGGTTCAGAGCAAAGCCCTAAAGGCTGAGAGAGTTTCACCTTGTTGAGATCTACTCTAGAGCTAGACAGCACCGTAAGGAATGTATTGATGCAGTAAAGAGGTCAATGGAACTCGACCAAAACAATGGAAATGCCATGGAAACGGCTGGGGGAAAGATCCTGAATCTCCTCATTGCACCCCAGCAGAATTAACCTACATTTAGGCTATTGTATATATGTGCATTTCACACTATGTTGAGGTAAAAATTGGAGTACAATGTTTGTATAGATGTCAACCTCAATACATGTTCATGTTATCGTCCCCAATTAACTGCATTAGTTAAAAACGACTGACTACCTCCATCTATTTCTGTATGCTAGCTACGCTACCAGCTTATACGACTGCATTTCTCATCAACGCATTTCTCGCAGTCCTTTCCAGACCACCATAACACCACGTCTTGTTCCTCCCTGCCGTACCTCTCTCCTCCTTGGTGGCCTCAGCCAGGGCGGGGGGTGTGGGGGTGGCGGTCCTGAGGGGGGACTTGGGGGGGCGGGGAGGGGCAACCTCCTTCCTGCAGCACTGGTCTGTGCTCCAGCGGGGGGCACGGTCGGGCCCCTGGGACAGGGGGCTCTTCAGAGACAGGGTGGACTCATGCTCTACTTGTTCAAAGAAGATGTACTTGACGGCCAGCAGCAGGGCCAGACCCAGACAGATCACCTGCTCTATATCCATGCTGGCCAACCTGGGGACACAACAGACGGAGGGAGAACAAGAATAAAACAACAGATTAAATAACAGAAGAGAATATTGGATTGTACTTTAATAAATGTCACATACATTTACATTTCACTGTTGAAACTGATTGATCAAGTCACAGTCCAGGGGTGGAATCAATTCCATTTAAATTTCGTCATTTCCAGAAGTGAATAAAAATTCCAGGTAGAACTCACCTTGACATGTAGAACTGCCAGAGGGGTCTCTCGGGGTCGATCCTCTTGGGTAAATGGTTGTCCAGGGACATGGAGTCCACCTGGGAGACGTCCAGGTTGGAGTTGAGGGAGAGAGGGTCGGCGATCCAACGGCTGTGGGCGTGCACCATTACCAGGCCCAGAGACTGGAGAGCAAACAGCAACGTTAACACACACACACACACCACACCACACCACACACACACCACACACACACACACCACACCACACCACACACACACACCGCACCACACCACACACCACACACCGGTGTAGTCTTACCATGATCATCTTGACTCTCTGGGTAACAGGGTTGGGCTTGTTATCCTCCTCTTCCTCCATCACGCGGGAGAAGTGGCTCAGCTGCCAGATGGGGTGACCCTCCTGACTCTCCCTGGACAGCTGAATAGAGAACACACACACACAGGTCAGTATCCACACACACACACACACACACACACACAACCTGTCATAGGCACTGAGTCTGTCTCATAATGATGCTTAAAGGCATTTAGTGTTTGTCTCAGTGTTGCTTAAAGGCATTTAGTGTTTGTCTCATTTAAAGGCATTTAGTGTCTGTCTCATCATGTTGCTTAAAGGCATTTAGTCTAGATTTCTACTCATTCTATGGCTCTCCTTTCCTTCCACATCTACCTCTCATTTTACACCCATTTCATTTGACATGTGTGTGTGTGTGTGTGTGTGTGTGTGTGTGTGTGTGTGTGTGTGTGTGTGTGTGTGTGTGTGTGTGTGTGTGTGTGTGTGTGTGTGTGTGTGTGTGTGCGCGTGTGTATGGATGTGCGTGTCTGTGGGTGTGTGTGTGTCTGTGTGAGTCTGTGTGTCTGTGTGTGTGTGTGTGTCTGTGTGTGTGTGTGTGTGTGTGTGTGTGTGTGTGTGTGTGTGTGTGTGTGTGTGTGTGTGTGTGTGTGGCTGTGTGTGTGTGGCTGTGTGTGTGTGTGGCTGTGTGTCTGTGTGTGTGTCTGTGTGTGTGTGTGTGTGTCTGTGTGTGTGTGTGTGTGTCTGTGTGTGTGTGTGTATTTGTGGCTGTGTGTGTGTGTGTGTGTCTGTGTGTGTGTGTGTCTGTGTGGCTGTCTGTGTGTGTATGTGTGTGTGTATGTGTGTCTGTGTGTGTGTGTATTTGTGGATGTGTGTGAGTCTGTGTGGCTGTGTGTGTGTGGCTGTGTGTGTGTGTGTGTGTGTGTGTGTGTGTGTGTGTATTTGTGGATGTGTGTGTGTGTA
Organism: Salvelinus alpinus; assembly: GCF_045679555.1. NCBI lineage: Eukaryota > Metazoa > Chordata > Actinopteri > Salmoniformes > Salmonidae > Salvelinus > Salvelinus alpinus. The sequence goes on along the minus strand of NC_092104.1, from coordinate 8,723,143 downwards.
TTTGTGGATGTGTGTGAGTCTGTGTGGCTGTGTGTGTGTGTGGCTGTGTGTGTGTGTGTGTGTGTGTGTGTGTGTGTGTGTGTGTGTGTGTATTTGTGGATGTGTGTGTGTGTGTGTGTGAGTCTGTGTGGCTGTGTGTGTGTGTGTGTGTGTGTTTGTGGATGTGTGTGTGTGTGTGTGTGTGTGTGTGTGTGTGTGTGTGTGTGTGTGTGTGTGTGTGTGTGTGTGTGTGTGTGTGTGTGTTAACCCTTACCTCTAGGACCAGGGAGACGCAGGCAGGGAAGAACGTCATGAAGACAAAGTAGTTGGCCAGGACAGACATGCAGCCAAAACAACACATGATCTCCAACTGTCGTACACCTGGAAGATCAATCAGTCCATCAATTAAACCTGGAATACTGCATCCAAAATGATATTATATTCCCTGTACAGCCAACTCTGGTCAAATTTACTACACTATATAAGGACTCTGGTGCTCCATGCTCCCTTCCATACCTGACATGGTGCCCACCCCGATCACCAGGCATTCCACCAGGGCATCAAGAGTGAACGTGGGCCCCAGGACTGCCATGCCACGGGCGATGTTGTCGCGCACCTCGTCCTGTTACACGGGTAATCAATTCATTAATACATTTATCAAAACGGATTTATGAAATCCTTTTAAGCCTTTTCAACACGGGTCACTACTACAGAGTGTCGCTATCACAAAAAAAAATTGTTACAAAAGCATATAACAGCTGTATAATAACAAAATAACGTATTGTATATTACTACTGTTTCCACGGGAGTATGAAGTGACACGTACCTGTGAGTTAGAGCTGAGCGCGTACTTGGCGAGAGCGCATGCTTTGGAGAGGTCGATCAGAAGCAGGAAGAAAGGTAAGGCCTCACTGGAGAACAACATGGACGACTGTGTGTGAGACTCAAACATTTTCTGAAGAGCTACAGTAGTACTGAACGGAGCACAACAGTAGATGTCAACAGGAAACCCTCTCTCTGTCTACTCCTCTATAGTAATTAGACAAATGGTTAAATAACCTCCATTACAAATCTTGGTGATATTACAGTAGGCCAACTAATCCAACACCAAAGAGGAAAATAGAGGCTCAGAGTGTATTAACATGTCTTATAACATAAACCATTTATCAGATGTTTTTATCTATCATACATTCACTGAAAAACAGTATATAGCCTACTGTAACCGTGTCTAAACCGGGAGCAATGTGTGGATGCTTGGGAACAGTCAACATACGACATCAATAGTGACAGAAACATTGTTTATTGTACTGTTCTCTGGGTTTACTTACTTGAGGCCAGTGAGCTCTTTATCCAGGAAGTGAATCACGACAGTACTGAATACGAAGCTGGAGAATATGGTGAATAGTCCAGCGATACCTAAAAACAAAGTTGATATTGTAAGAAATGCAACTGGTTAGATTCAAACGTACAGTATATATTTAAGTAATGTCTGGGGGGGGGTGTTATACTCTGCAACGCGGAGTGACTGGACACAGGCCTTAGCCGTGATATATTGGCCACATACCACAAACCTTATTGCTATTATAAACAGTAATTAGAACAGTAAACAAGTTGTTTTGTGTCATACCTGTGGTATATTGTCTCATATAACACGGCTTTCAGCCAGTCAGCATCTAGGGCTTGAACGACCCGTTTATAATACAGTATATTTAACTGAATATTGCTTGCCCTGAATGACAATGCTTGCCTAGAATATATTTTGATATTGTAATATATTTCACTTTAGATGAACACGCTACATTTACATGACTTTAAAGTGTAAGTGTAAAGTTTACACTTACACTTTACAGAATATTTACAGTATAAACAAATGCTGACCTAGAATATATTTTATGTCACTTGCAAGATTCATTTGACCGTGTATTTTACAGTATATTTTACAGTATATTTACAGGATTTTTTTTACAGTAAATGCTCACCAAGAATATATTTGGAACCTAGTTGCCGTAGATTCTGGAACTGGAAGTAGATGTACACGATGGCTATGCACCGTGTGATGGTCAGAATGATGATGTCACTGCTTAGAACCAGCTGAAAGCGAGGCAGAGACAACATAATCAATGAGATAAGTCAATCATAAAAGTCATTTTTTTTTTAAATCACTAAAGGAAACGCTGATGATTAACTCAAGGAACTAAAAGTACTATGAACAGAAAGTAGGCCTAACTACTGTATGTTGTAAAATAGACAAGTTGATGGACGTGTAAAACATGTGACCTATGAAAAATGCACTTTAAATCAAATGTATTTGACTCAAGTTAAAATGGCATTCTCATGTACTGTGAACAAGTTACCTTTTGTTAGTTATCCTACTTGTACTCAATGAAGAGTAGTGTGTACGTACCCTCCAAACCATATATGGTAACCAGGTGAAAGTGTACACTACAGTATAGGCCCCTGGGCTCGGTTGCTAGGAGCCCTTGTAGCCTCGATAGTTCTTACAAGTTATAGTCTTACAAAGGCCTTCACTCCTCCTCCCACCCCCCTCACCCCTTTACCCCTCTATGCCTCAACCCTTTCCTTCTCCCCCTTATTAAATCCATCCTTCCTAGCCCTGTACCGCCCTTCTTACATAAGTCTATGGCTCTATGAGGCGGCAGGTAGCCTATCGGTTAAGAGCGATTCAGACAGTAACTGAAAGGTTGCTGGTTAGAATGTTCGAGCTGGCAAGGTGGAAAAATCTGCCTCTCTGCCCTTGAGCAAGGCAGTTAACCCCAAACAACAACTGCTCCCCGGGTGCCGATGACGTCGATTAAGGCAGCCCCCCCCCCCCCCCCCACTCTGATTCAGAGGGGTTGGGTTAAATGCGGAAGACACATTTCAGTTGAATACACTTGGTTTTTGAAACTGACTAGGTATCCCCTCCAGCACCCCCGCACAGTATTATCCATCCATCCAGATTCCGTACCTCCTCCATTTTGGGGCAGTCGTAGTTCCAGCCACAGATCTGGTCGTTGCCGGTGAACATGTTCATGGACATCATGCAGATGGTCAGGGTGACAGTGCCTACGATCACCTCCCAGGGGTGGGAGGCCACCAGCATGCCGTGCATACGGAACAGACCAGTCAGCATGGTGGGGCTGGGGTTGGGGGACGGTGAATGTGCTTTAGAAAAAGACAAAAAGAAAGACTGATACTCCCACTCCAACTCTGACAGAGGCAACAGAGAGTGGCATCCTAGAAGAGAAGAGCAGTATTTTGTTTTGTGGCAACCTATGTACGAGATCAAATACTATCAATACTAAAGCTTAGTGTCGAAATGTTTAAAGTCACTGAGAGGATAGAAACACCAACAGCAATGTTGACAAATGACCAGAAACATAGCTAGTATTTGTATTTTATTTTGGACCGCAGTGTCCCTTCAACTTTATAGGGTCGTCATCTATTAGTTGAACTGATGTGCTCTTTCATCTTTGTACTGTGGTGACGATGACAAAGCCAACAGAGGAGGAAGACTTCCTGGAAGGTAGAGAGTAGAGTAACCCATACAGAAACACTGACTCAAACCAGGGTGGAGACCAGACCGAGCGCATTTGTCAAAAATCACAGAACGGTGCTACTTTCCAAGTTCCCAATTCGCCTACTCAGGAACAAGAAATGAAGTCTGAGATAGTTTCAGAGTCAGACACGTGGTTACACTACATATGTGAGTCAAATACAGGAGCCTATTTTAGCTAATTATTATTAGCCTTTATTGGTCATACAACAATAGGCTGTATCTGATGCAGTATCTCAATCACACACACTGACTGGACGGGAAAAACATCAGCTGCGTTTCAGCCACTCTATTTACTATACCAAATATTCTCATATATACACCGAAACCTTTCTTTACAATTTGTGTAGTGTACTATACACTTACACTGCCTATATACCTATATGGTACTGACTGTATGGTGTCATGATGCATAGGAGAGGACAGGGATTAAGCTATCTACGCTTTCTGATGATGCAAGAGGAATTTAGGAAATACTTGTCCATCTTTAAGTTCAGTTTTTTTTTTAAATAGGCAATTCTCTGGAAGCTATGACTGAACAATATGTTGAAGTCCAAAGCAGAAACATGACAAATTAAACCTTTACGATTTCAAGAAGATGTAAAAAAAAAAACATAAAAAAAAAAACAGTATCACAACCTTGATCCACAAGTTTATAAAACACAGCATTAACCAAAATAAACTGATTTTTATAATGTATAATAAGGTTTACAGCAAGTTTCACCAGAGCGACTTATGACGTTGACTGAACGAGTCAGCGGCAGACACACCTTAGATACCGGCTGGCAGCATCAACCAATAAGAAAGGGACGCTAATGGCCTCATCATAGGCATCATCATGGATGCAATTCAAACATCATCCGACCATGACAGAGCGAGAACAGTCGCTGTCTATCATCGCTAACTAAAAATGTAAGAAACACCAGCCACAGCAAATACAGTAGGCTATACGAAGACGGCTCTATCTACTGTAGCTATACTATAGTATAGTCTGGGCTACAATGAGACGGCTCTATCTGCTGTAGCTATACTATAGTATAGTCTGGGCTACAAGGAGACGGCTCTATCTGCTGTACCTATACTATAGTATAGTCTGGGCTACAAGGAGACGGCTCTATCTATCCTACAAAAAACGGTATCGTATTCGGTACTAGAGCGAGCGTTCTAAAGGGGTGTGCTACAAATGCAAGATAACGAATGTTGTAGTCTGTGCATGCATTTTCTGACCAACAAACCATGTATTGCAAAACATATCGTAGGCTTAGTGATAGCGGCGTCTGATACCGGTAATACCGGTGTTAGGTTTTTAACATATTAATTACATAATGTCTCTACTGCTAATAGAGAGGAAGATGGCAGCCATATCTATGTCACTGACTGCCTGTGTGTGCAATCCCAGAATTTGCAAAACAACCCTTAGAAATAGGTGCGGAAAAAAACGATCCAGCGGAAATATTGGGCACAAGTCCACACAGGTGTAAATATCTAGCATGTTCAATAGGATCGGATACTGCTTACCTGTGTCAGAAAGTCTCAAAGACAGCTAAATGGATACAGTTAAAAGCCGATGTCAACCCTCGCTTAAAACCGATCGTCCTTGCTTTAAATCCCGGTTTCTGTCTGAAGATGAATTTGAGCCCGAGTACAGATTAGCCTATACAGTGTGCATATTTTTATTGATACAATAAATAATTTACATGCACACAAGCTCCCAAATGGTCGTGCTCGCTTGAGAGACAGCTTTCGGGCTGAGACAATGGAGAGCGGGCTTCCTACTGTATGAGCGTGGAGAGATGGCATGGGAATGCGTCATCCGGTTCATTAGCCAATCGCATCGGAGATTTTCTACATGAGCGCTTTGGGCACGCCTCGTTTCCAAGGCGACGGTCCTTAGGGGCGTGTCCAGAGGGGGGACGCGTGATCTCACCACTGGCGCTCGGGCCAATTTCTGCGAGGACTAGGAAACAGGCAGTGGCTACAGGCGGTGCGATTCAGCATCATTGGACGTTCCCTTTCAATTGGTGTGGCATTTTGATTTCAAACGTGATGCAAAGAAAGAGCACACGTTTTTCGTTTAAAGTTAATCATTAAAAGTAGTCGATTTTTTTATTACTTTGAAGAATTGTTTTATTTGAAAATGTCAAGGTCAAAACTGTGTAAAAATTCCGATCTAAAATATATAATATATATGTTTTATTGTCATATAAATCGGATAGGTGCAGTGAAATGTGTTGTTTTACATGGTCAGCCATAGTAGTAAGGTGCCCCTGGAGCAAATTAGGGATAAGTGCCTTGCTCAAGGACACATCGACAGACTTTTATCTAAGTCGCTTCACAATGTCTATGGGTGGATTATTGAATGACCCTGGCATATAGGCCATAATGATTAAGGATTCCAAACCTCTCAGACTTAAATGTTTAGCCCTACAATAGATGATGTATTAGTAATGAATGGTTAAAAAGCCTATAGCCTATGTATTTCAGTGCTATCTTCGCGGAATTTAAACATTTCCGACCCGATCATGGACCTAGTCGGATACATCATTTGTTAATTTATTTCTGCAAATATAAACCTATATTTTTTTCGTTCATTTGCATTAGGTAAATTATGTCCGATTCATTGGCTACTATACCTGCATTGTAACATTTTATTTAAACAACATAAATATTTTCCAGTGTTTTGCCTTATTTTATTAATTTCAGTTGAGTTTTCATACGAGTTTATCAATAAATTGGTGGTATTGTCACTCATACTCTGTTGCTAAGGAGTTATGTATTAGATTAGAACATTTCATAATAAAGCAGCTGTCAAAAAACTTGGTCCAGGAGAGCAGGTGACAGACATTATATAATATGGGCTGATGGTTTATTACACACACGCACCTCTGGTTCAACTGATATTTATTTAACTCTTCCTAGCCTGAGGTAGGAAGGTGTAGGCTGCTATGCTGGCCTGGAACAAAGACTTTCACCTCTCTTAATAAACCGGAATGGTTTTGGTAAACACTGCTTTTAAGATAAAATATTTTTGGTGAACACTAGTTTGGAGTGGAGGCTGAGTGAGTGCCACTGCCAAGTCAGGCTCAATCTCAGAGTTTTTAAAATGTAGGCCTAATATTATATTTGGCGCAATCTTTTCCCTGCCATGGGAATACAAGGGATACTGTTGTAGCCTACTCAGTCTGCTACGCCCTCTTGTGGCAGAAAAAAAAGTCTTTCCACTTTTCTTCAACTTGGCAAGGAACGCCCACCAGGAACGCCCTAAAGACAGTCTGCAGTCACACATTTTCTCTTTCGCGCGCTAATCTCATCAATTACTAATGCAAACTAGTAACGTCGACGTGGGTGGCTAGCTAGATGTAAATATTGACAATTTGGAAATTTACCACACATGTTATGGAGACAAGTTGTTTCTCTGATATCGACAATGAGTCGGCGTCAATTGTAGATGATTCTGAAGGAGAAGAAGAAAAAAATCTTTACCTGGACAGGTTTGGACACTTTTAGCTAGGTAGCTAAATTAGCTACCGACACTTTTAGCTAGCTAACGTTGTTAGTTGGATAACTTCTAGCAAACCCCAGTTCTCGCTACTTACCACAGCCACAAAGTCAAAATTGGCAACATAAAAATAAATGAACATAAAATAGTTTTTTTTTGTTGCATGTTAGCAGTATGGTTAGGGTTAGGTTTGAAGTAACATTTTAAGGAAATAAATAGACGCGATTTATCCATAAATATTCTTTTGTGGCTGTGTTAACTAGTGACGACCCAGTTCTCCAGCCAAATTCACATTTTTCGTGGATGAAATAGCTGGCTAAAGTATTTTTATGAAATGTTTTCTCTTGTGCCAAAGTGAAAAGCTGTTACTACGTTACTATGGCTGGTGAGCAGCTAGCCACTATTTAGCTAGCTAACATTAATTACTTTATTCCTGTTGTTTTTTTACAGATTGATGCTTGCAGATTTTCTAGACTCGCCATACTCACATAATTTCTCCACACCACACACCATCAATGGCTGTATAGACGGTAGGTTGGCCCTTCCATCAAGGCCTCAGACTGCCATATCTTTGACATAGCTCACCGTTTCTGTTGTAATATAATCGTTTCTGATGTGATACCATGTCTGTCCGCTAGGGTTTTCTCCTCAGATAGCGATGTTGACTTGTAGACGTTTGGATGGCTTGGACCAAGTGCGTCTCACACCTGAAAAGGTAGCGTGTGCATCAGTAGCTCTCAAAACCCCTTTTTACTCCTTAGGTTGGGTTTTCAGAGGAGACCACTGTTGGCTCCATGTGAACTACAATATGCCCCTCTTTCATATCAGCGATAAATAATCTTTAAAATAAAAAATATACACTTACTGTAGCAATTTTTTACAGTACCACAAGCTGTGTGTTTTTCCTCCAGTTGACGAACTAGACTTCCTCCCCAGTTAGCTTATTACACAGGTACGGAGTACACTAGATAGCTAATTAGCACAGATGTCTGTCTGCCGTAAAGAATCGATATAACATGGAGAGAACCCTAACCCTGTATAAAAATGTGTAGTAATTTGAACCTTTTGTTTAAATTTTTATTTTATTTTTTATCGCTGATATTAAAAGATACATTCATTATGTTTCCCCCCCCAAAAAACGTATCGCAAGTGATGCGTTTTAACGTTCAGAACGAGCGTCTGGGTTCTTAACAAAACTCCTCTGACCAGAAGATACCATTCGTCAATAGGCACTAAAGCAGTTAGTGTCTGTAACCACGTTTCCAGCCACAGTTTTTATGTGAGTAAAGTCATACCTTAGTTAAAAAATAAACTTCACAGATATGATGGAAACAGGAAGTAAAAAATTTTTTTTTTATAAATGGCAACAGATAATTTGTTAGTTTGACATTGGAACTTTTTGCGTCAACAAATTTTTTTAAATGGGAATTGGAAGTAAAAACGCCTTTATGCGCAAATATTGATATAAGAACTATTATATCGAAGTAAACTTTGAGGGGATGAACGCTGCCCACTCCCCCGGCCGGTCCTGGCAATAAGACCGCAGAAACCTACCCACATCCTGGTTTACTCTCTCCACCTGCCCGTTACTTTCAGGTTGAAAGCCCGAGTTAAGGCTGACCGAGACCCCCAGACGTTCCATGAACGCCCTCCAGACCCTTCACGTGAACTGGGGACCTCGATCAGACACTATATCCTCAGGCACCCCGTAGCGCCGGAAGACGTTTGTAAACAGGGCCTCCGCAGTCTGTAGGGCCGTAGGGAGATCGGGCAAAGGAAGGACACTGCAGGACTTGGAGAACTGATCCACAACGACCAGGATCGTGGTGTTACCCTGTGAGGGAGGAAGATCCGTGAGGAAATCCACCGACAGGTGCGACCACGGCCGTTGTGGAACGGGTAAGGGCTGTAACTTCCCTCTGGGCAAGTGCCAAGGGGCCTTGCACTGGGCGCACACCGAACAGGAGGAAACATAAACCCTCACGTCCTTGGCCAAGGTGGACCACCAGTACTTCCCACTAAGAAAACGCACCGTCTGACCGATGCCAGGATGACCAGAGGAGGGTGATGTGTGGGCCCAATAGATCAAACGGTCGCGGACAGCAGACGGAACGTACAGACGCCCAGCTGGACACTGGGGAGGAGTGGGCTCTGTACGTAACGCCCGCTCGATGTCCGTGTCCAGCTCCCACACCACCGGTACCACCAGGCAAGAGGCTGCAAGTATGGGAGTGTGATCCATGGACCGCTCCTCTGTGTCATACATCCGGGACAGTGCGTCTGCCTTAGTGTTCTGGGAGCCTGGTCTGTAGGACAGGGTGAAAAAACAAAATGAGTAAAGAACATGGCCCACCTTGCCTGGCGAGGTTTGAGTCTCCTCGCCGCTCTGATGTACTCCAGATTGCGGTGGTCAGTCCAGATGAGAAAAGGGTGTTTAGCCCCCTCAAGCCAATGTCTCCACGCCTTCAAAGCCTTGACAACAGCCAACAGCTCCCGGTCCCCCACATCATAGTTTCGCTCTGCCGGGCTGAGTTTCTTCGAAAAGAAAACACAGGGGCGGAGCTTTGGTGGCGTACCCGAGCGCTGAGAGAGCACGGCTCCTATCCCAGCCTCGGACACGTCCACCTCCACTATGAACGCCAAAGAGGGATCCGGATGAGCCAGCACGGGAGTCGAGGTAAACAGAGCCTTCAAGTGACCAAAAGTTGCACCGGTCCCCCCTTCAGCAGTGAGGTAATAGGAGCTGCTACCTGACCAAAGCCCCAGATAAACCTCCGGTAGTACTTGGCAAACCCTAGAAACCGCTGCACTTCCTTTACCGTGGTGGGAGTCGGCCAATTACGCACGGCTGAAATGCGGTCACTCTCCATCTCCACCCCTGAAGCGGAAATGCGGTACCCTAGGAAGGAGACGGACTGTTGGAAGAACAGATATTTCTCAGCCTTGACGTATAGGTCATGCTCCAACAGTCGACCAAGCACCCTGCGCACCAGGGACACATGCTCGGCGCGTGTAGCGGAGTATATCAGAATGTCGTCGATATACACCACTACACCCTGCCCGTGCAGGTCCCGGAAAATCTCATCTACAAATGCCTGGAAGACTGATGGAGCATTCATCAACCCGTACGGCATGACGAGGTACTCATAGTGCCCAGAGGTGGTACTAAATGCCGTCTTCCACTCGTCCCCCTCCCGGATACGCACCAGGTTGTAAGCGCTCCTGAGATCCAATTTTGTGAAGAAGCATTGACTCTATCGCACTGGCTATGAGAGGCAGCGGGTAGCTGTACCTCACGGTGATTTGGTTGATACCTCGATAGTCAATGCACGGGCGCAGACCTCCATCCTTCTTCTTCACAAAAAAGAAACTCGAAGAGGCAGGTGAAGTGGAGGGCCGAATGTACCCCTGCCCCAGGGATTCGGAGACATGTGTTTCCATAGCCGCTGTCTCCTCCTGTGACGGGATACACGTGACTCCTGGGAAGTGCTGCGTCTACCAGGAGATTTATCGCACAATCCCCCCCATCGATGGGGTGGTAATTGAGTCGCCTTCTTCTTACAGAAGGCGAGAGCCAAATTGTCATATTCAGAGGGGATGCGCACGGTGGAGACCTGGTTTCGACTTTCCACCGTAGTAGCACCGACGGAAACCCCTAAACACCTCCCTGAGCACTTTCGTGACCACCCCTTGAGAGCCCTCTGTTGCCATGAAATAGTGGGGTCATGACAGGCCAACCAGGGTACGCCCAGCACCACGGGAAACGCAGGAGAATCAATAAGGAAAAAACAAATTCTCTCCTTGTGACCCTCCTGCGTAACCATGCCCAGTGGAGCGGCGGCCTCCCTAATCAGCCCTGATCCTAATGGTCGACTATCTAGGGCGTGCACAGGGAAAGGCATATCCACAGGAACAATGGGGATCCCTAAACTAAGGGCAAATGCTCTGTCAATAAAATTCCCAGCTGCGTCTGAATGCTGTGAATGCGGGGAAAACTCAGGAAAATTTATAAACAAAAACATGTGAGCAACAGGTGATGGAAATATCTCTGGTGGGAAAATTTGCATATTGCATATTAATTTATGTGGATTCTAGAATATTCGCATAAGTCTGTCACCAATTGGATGGGAACCTAGGAAGAGATTGGGCTAGTGCAGCAATAGTGGTTGTCACAAAATAAAGTCCTAGCCTATTTGTTTTTTTTTATCCGAATGTGTTTTGAAAATGTTTTCCTTCTGCAGATCCAATCCCCATATTTGTCAAGGTGTGTATAATCCATTTAGCTATATCATATTAAGTTTTAGTTATCGGTGTGTGTTTATGGTTAACTGTGTAACGTTAGACTTATTTAATGAGGAAATACCATTCTACTTACTTCCCTGTTGATTACTTACTAATTTCCTCCCTTTTCAACGCTAGGAGTTCTGGGATTCCAGATGACGAGAAGGGAATGGACAGTATTATCGCTCAAGGACATGATGGAGGTGTGTGTGTGTGTGTGTGAGTGAGAGAGTGAGTGTGAGTGTTCAAGGCTGCAGTGCTAGCTGGCATTTGCACAGATTACACTCTGAATGTGTGCCTGCCCTATCTAGTCCTACTGAAGATTTCATTTATGGGAGTTTATCGCCAGTTGTAGAATGAAGCAACTGCTTTTGGATTCACTTACAGTATCAATCAATCAAATGTATTTATAAAGCCCTTCTTACATCAGCTGATGTCACAAAGTTTGGATACACTCAAGGGTTTTTCTTTATTTTTACTATTTTCTACATTGTAGAATAATAGTGAAGACATCAAAACTATGAAATAACACATATGGAATCATGTAGTAACCAGAAAAGTGTTAAACAAATCAAAATATATGTTATATTTGAGATTCTTCAAAGTAGCCACCTTTTGCCTTGATGAGAGCTTTGCACACTCTGAAGAACCCTGGAATGAGTAGGTGTGTCCAAAACGTTTGACTGGTACTGTAACCCAATGGGGGCGTCCCAAATTGTACCTTATTCCCTATGTAGTACACTCACTTTAACAAAGGGCCCATAGTGCTCAGTGTGCACTAAATAGGAATCCTTTTGGGATGCAAGCCAATGCAGCGTGTCATGTAGAAGCTCCTGTACACATGCAAGCCAAGGAACAATATAGCTTGTATAACTATTGTCACTCCTAATGTCTCTAGGATATTGTCTTGCTCAGTATTTATTTGGGATTATCTTTCAATGATAGCATAACGGGTAAATAATATAATTTGTCTTTTACCATCATTGCTCGTCTGACACTTTCCAGAGACTCAATCAAAATGGTGTATTTGCTTCCACCTGGTGGTGCTATTTGGTAAATCAGTATGTGCAAACTACACTGAACAAAAATATAAACACTACAAAGTGTTGGTACTATGCTTCATAAGATTAAATAAAAGATTCCTGAAATGTTCTATACGTACAAAAATGTTATTTTTCTCAAATTTTGTTCACACATTTTTTTTTACATCCCTCGTGAGCATTTATCATTTGCCAAAATAATCCATCCACCTGACAGATGTGGCATATCAAGACGCTGATTAAACAGCATGATCATTACACAGGTGCACCTTGTGCTCGGGACAATAAAAGGCCATTCCAAAATGTGCGGTTTTGTCACGGAACACAATGCCACAGATGTCTCAAGTTGTGAGGGAATGTGCAATTGGCATGCTGACTGCAGGAATGTCCACTAGAGCTGTTGCCAGAGAATTGAATGTTAATTTCTCTACTGTAAGTGGCCTCCAACGTTGTTTTAGAGAATTTGGCTGTGCGTCCAACCGGCCTCACAACCGCAGACCACGTGTATGCCATCGTGTGGGAGAGCGGTTTGCTGATGTCAACGTTGTGAACACTGCCCCATAGTGGCGGTGGGGTTATGGTATGGGCAGGCATAAGCTACGGACAACGAACACAATTGCATTTTATATAAGGCAATTTGAATGCAGAGAGATACCGTGACGAGATCCTGAGGCCTATTGTCGTGCCATTCATCCGCCGCCAACACCTCATGTGTCAGCATGATAATGCACGGCCCCATGTCGCAAGGATCTGGCTTGCATACTCACTAGACATGTCAACCATTGTGCATGTTTGGAATGCTCTAGATCAACCGGTACGACAGCGTGTTCCAGTTTTCGACAATATCCAGCAACTTCACACAACTATTATAGAGGAGTGGGACAATATTCTACAGGCCACAATCAACAGCCTGATCAACTCTATGCGAAGGAGATGTGTCACGCTGCATGAGGCAAATGGTGGTCACACTAGATACTAACTGGTTTTCTGATCCACGCCCCTTACCTTTTTTAAGGTATCTGTCCAACAGATGCATATCTGTATTCCCAGTCATGTGAAATCCATAGGACCTAATTAATTTATTTCAATTGACTGATTTTCTAATTTGAACTGTAACTTGTTGGGTTTTGCGTTTTTATATTTTTGTTCAGTATATAATGACAGAAAAATTATCAAAGTCTACTATCATTTATTTCTGCCAGTATGCTATTTCTCCTCTGTATGATACATCACAGATTAATACTATAAGGCTAACAACACCTATTTACCTGCATATGTTGTTTTTTCATTGATGCTTTACAGAAGACAGTGAGGGGATGATAGAAGAGGATCCCTCTGAGGGGTCAGTGTCAGAGAGTCCCTCACAGCACGTTGGGAGTGGTACCTCTACCAGACGTTCGAAGAGAGCAGCGACGGTAGCTAAAACACAGGTAGATAACAGTAGTTAAGACCCCTTCACACAGGGAGGGTACACAGCGGACCCTTGGACATAATCCCAAAAATGTTCCCCGGGGTGGCGGGGGTTGTGACTTCTCACAGAAGGAGATAGGTGCAGAGCCCAAGAGACAGACCAGGCTGACTGACAGTCAGACACAGGGTAGTAGACAGACCAGACCAATGGAAGAAATCAGACCAACCAGGCAGAACAGAGGGACCAGACAGAATGACAACCAGGCACAGGAGAACAAACAGGTAAAGGGAGTGAACATCCTGAACACTTTCCTTTTGCGTAAAAACAGTGCGAGGGTAGATGGAGTGCCAGGCTGTTTGTGATGTCATGTCAAAGAGTGACAGGGAGATGGCGTGACAGCACAAACAGACTGGCACTCTGTCTAGTGAAAGGGTGCTTGAAGTCAACAGTAAACAAAGACTTAAATTGCAATTACATTAAGTGATTGCTGGTCCCCTGTTTTCAGGCCAGACAGAGCAGGGGCAACGACAGACAGAATCAGGAGACCAGTATACACTTAAAGGGAACACCATAGAGATCCTATTCAATTAGGATTGAATTCTGTGGGAAACATGCTCAACTTTCTCTACTTCCATAAAAACAGTGAAAGGGGGCTTGAAGTTAATAGTGAACAAACAAAGATTTCAATAGCCATTACATCAAATGATTGCTGGTCCACGTTTTTCATTGTTAGGAGAACAGACAGACCAGGCAGACTGACAGCCAGAAGCAGGAGACCGGCGAACCAGCCAGACAGACCAGGCAGACTGACAGCCAGAAGCAGGAAAATGGAGGTAATAGTTCCACCAGCAACAAGCTAGGGACACTGAGAGGTAGGCATAGGATAATATTCACCATTGAATGTTGTATTGAGACAATTCAAACAAGGCAACAGTAAACATGCCTTCCCACACGAATGATGCAGCACCCCCCTTGGGCAAAATCAGTGTAATTTTGTTAATGCCGGATCTCTATGGCAAGACGCATCATTCACTCAAGTGTCCTGAAAATCAGGCCAGTGGTGTCTGAAATATCGCGTGGGTTAGCTAGACTCCTATCCCTGAGCATGTGTGCCAAATTTCATCACTCTGAGTCTTAACAGGTCAAGAGATATAAACATCTGCCTGTTAAGGCACCACCGTGTGATTGATATGAATGTTCTTGCATATTTTGAGTCTTGACAGTGTTTGTAACGTGTACCATATTTTGTTACAATACGAATATCCTTGACTGAATGATATGCATTTATGTGCCAGACCCCGCCCACATTATTGTTTATTGGCAAATAGGCTCCGTTTTGTTTTAGGTACTTGTCTGGAAAATATTGCGTTGAGAGACCTTTCTCCATTGATGTCACATATCAAGTTTTGTGCAGATCGGTCATTCGGTGCCAGAATCAATCAATCAAATGTCTTTATAAAGCCCTTTTTACATCAGCAGTTGTCACAAAGTGCTTATACAGAAACCCAGCCTAAAACCCCAAACAGCAAGCAATGCAGATGTAAAAGCACGGTGGCTAGGAAAAACTCCCTAAAAAAGCAGGCACCTAGGAAGAAACCTAGAAAGGAACCAGGCTCTGAGGGGTGGCCCCTTCTGGCTGTGCCAAGTGGAGATTATACGAGTACATTGCCATTAAGGCCAGATCGTTCTTCAAGATGTTCAAATGTTCATAGATGACCAGCAGGGTCAAATAATAATCACAGTGGTTGTAGAGGGTGCAACAGGTCAGTACCTCAGGAGTAAATGTCAGTTGGCTTTTCATAGCCCGAGCATTCAGAGGTCGAGACAGCAGGTGCGGTAGAGAGAGGATCGAAACAGGAGGTCCGGTACAAGGTAGCACGTCCGGTGAACAGGTCATGGCAGAACATTAGTAACTGGATCAGCAGCACGACCAGGTGGACTGGGGACGGGGACAGCCAGGACTCATCAGGCCAGGTAGTCCTGAGGCATGTTCTTGGGCCTCAGGTCCTCCGGGAGGGAGGGGGAGGGAGAGAGAGGGAGCGACCAAATTTATCCCGGACAGGGCCAACCAGGCAGCATATAACCCCACTCGGAGACTGGGCCAAGTATAGCCCATGAAGATCTCCCCATTGCACAAGCCTGGGTGGGCGCAAAACCGGACAGGAAGATCATGTCAGTCACTCAACCTACTCATGTCGAGTTTAGCGAAAAAAGCCTGATATGACGTGATGCACCCCTCATAGGGACGGCATGGGAGCGCGATGGGGTCAGAGGTAGAGAATCCCAGTGGAGAGAGGGAAGCCAGCCAGGCAGAGACTGTAAGGAAGGTTCGTCACTCCAGTGCCTTGCCGTTCACCTTTGCACCACTGGGCCAGACTACACTCAATCATAGGACCTACTGAAGATATGAGTCTTCAGTAAAGACTCAAAGGTTGAGACCGAGTCTGTGCCTCTCACATGGATTGGCAGACCATTCCATAAAAATGTAGCTCTATAGGAGAAAGCCCTGCCTCCAGCTGTTTACTTAGAAATTCTAAAAACAATAAAGAGGCCTGCGTCTTGTGACCGTAGCGTACGTGTAGGTAAGTACGGCAGGACCAAATCGGAGAGATGGGTAGGAGCAAGCCCATGTAATGCTTTCTAGGTTAGCAGTAAAACCCTGAGCTGACGAGGTAAAAATGTGTCGTTCTGCCCCTGAACAAGGCAGTTAACCCACTGTTCCTAGGCTGTCATTGAAAATAACAATTTGTTCTTAACTGACTTGCCTAGTTAAATAAAAAAAATAAAAATCTGTGTCCTTTTGTGTGATCTCTATGGCAAGACGCATCATTTACTCAAGTTTTGTCATAATCTGGCTAGTGCTGTCTGAGATTGTGCATGTGACTAAAGTATGAACGGATAGAGACATATTGTATGAAGAGGATGTAATATGCATGAATGGGACAACAGGATGTATGAATAAGGTGCTGGGTGAAGTTCTTGAGATGAACACTAGGTGGAGTCAGTATAGCAGCAATCAATCCACTTGTTTTCTGGGCCTGACCAGATATACAGTAAGCCTGTCTTCTGGGCCTAACCATATTTACAGTAAGCCTGTCTTCTGGGCCTAACCAGATATACAGTAAGCCTGTCTTCTGGGCCTAACCAGATATACAGTAAGCCTGTCTTCTGGGCCTAACCAGATATACAGTAAGCCTGTCTTCTGGGCCTAACCAGATATACAGTAATGCTTTATTGGACTCTTCTGTGATTACCATGGTTCCCTATTGGCGCCCTGCCAGGTCAAGGGCCCATAAGGCTCTGGTCAAAAGTAGTGCACCGTCTGGGAGACACAACAGGGTTCCCAAATGTCAAAGAATTTCTGGAATGTCATGAAATTTTAAGATGTTAATTCCCAACTGGGATGTAATAAATTAATTTCTGCAATTTTATGGAAAAAAAGTGGGGAAATTATTTTCCGGGGGCGGTGGACAAGACACCACACAATGGCACATGACACACAGAACACCATGCATTTGATTTGCATAGTAACTTATTTTACAGCCATCGACTATTTGACAGCTCTCGGAGCCATTCTACAGCATCAACCAGCAAACATAATGCCTGGTATTGTTACTCTACATCTAGTATAATTTGTTCAGGTTTACGAAGCTGTGAAATGTAGACAGGCACGTCCCAAATGGCACCCTATTCCCTATATAGTACTCAACTTAACCTTTGACCTGGACGGCCCATAGGAGGCCGGAGGCATAATGAGGGAAAGTGAATGTTGAAGGGAATGTGTGCCACCATTGACTCCAGTGTATGATAAAACATTCCTTGCCGTGTGTGCATCTGCATCCTACAGCAGTAACATACAATGACCAGTGTTTTCCAGCCCCTAGGCCTGTGTGTTACAAAGCACAGGCATGAACACAAGCCTCCCACTCCCCGACAGCTCCCCAGTCCAGCTTCCTACTTCAGTTCCCATGTTTTAGTACATGCTGTACTGGACCTTATTGAAAAGGTTCTAATTGTGTGGATGGCTGAGCAT
Organism: Salvelinus alpinus; assembly: GCF_045679555.1. Lineage (NCBI taxonomy): Eukaryota > Metazoa > Chordata > Actinopteri > Salmoniformes > Salmonidae > Salvelinus > Salvelinus alpinus. The sequence goes on along the minus strand of NC_092104.1, from coordinate 8,705,344 downwards.
GGCTGTAAGCAGGGCTATAAAACTGACATACAGATAGCAGTGTATACATACATTTACATGCACATTTAATGTATATGTAGCAGTGTTTCCCCTATCTTTGGATAGGCAGGGCGGGCCCCTGCTCCCTTTGATCTTTGTCCCCAATCTAAAATAGTTGGTTTCAATTTAAATGTTTTGGTTAAAGAGGCCTTGGATGTTGATTTGGGGGACTTGGCTGTCTGAGTAGCCTCCACAGTAGGGCCCACCTTGATTATGTCAATAGCTGAGTCTACCTATACTTTAAGGGTTAGGGTTAGCTGAGTGTACCTATACTTTAAGGGTTAGAGTTAGGGTTAGCTGAGTGTACCTATACTGTAAGGGTTAGAGTTAGGGTTAGCTGAGTGTACCTATACTGTAAGGGTTAGGGTTAGCTGAGTGTACCTATACTGTAAGGGTTAGGGTTAGCTGAGTGTACCTATACTGTAAGGGTTAGAGTTAGGGTTAGCTGAGTGTACCTATACTGTAAGGGTTAGAGTTAGGGTTAGCTGAGTGTACCTATACTGTAAGGGTTAGAGTTAGGGTTAGCTGAGTCTACCTATACTGTAAGGGTTAGAGTTAGGGTTAGCTGAGTCTACCTATACTTTAAGGTTTAGAGTTAGGGTTAGCTGAGTCTACCTATACTGTAAGGGTTAGTTAGCTGAGTCTACCTATACTGTAAGGGTTAGTTAGCTGAGTCTACCTATACTTTAAGGTTTAGTTAGCTGAGTGTACCTATACTGTAAGGGTTAGTTAGCTGAGTCTACCTATACTGTAAGGGTTAGTTAGCTGAGTCTACCTATACTGTAAGGTTTAGTTAGCTGAGTCTACCTATACTGTAAGGGTTAGTTAGCTGAGTCTACCTATACTTTAAGGTTTAGTTAGCTGAGTCTACCTATACTGTAAGGGTTAGTTAGCTGAGTCTACCTATACTTTAAGGTTTAGTTAGCTGAGTGTACCTATACTGTAAGGTTTAGTTAGCTGAGTCTACCTATACTGTAAGGGTTAGTTAGCTGAGTCTACCTATACTTTAAGGTTTAGTTAGCTGAGTGTACCTATACTGTAAGGTTTAGTTAGCTGAGTCTACCTATACTGTAAGGGTTAGTTAGCTGAGTCTACCTATACTTTAAGGTTTAGTTAGCTGAGTGTACCTATACTGTAAGGTTTAGTTAGCTGAGTCTACCTATACTTTAAGGTTTAGTTAGCTGAGTCTACCTATACTGTAAGGGTTAGTTAGCTGAGTCTACCTATACTTTAAGGTTTAGTTAGCTGAGTGTACCTATACTGTAAGGTTTAGTTAGCTGAGTCTACCTATACTGTAAGGGTTAGTTAGCTGAGTCTACCTATACTGTAAGGGTTAGTTAGCTGAGTCTACCTATACTGTAAGGGTTAGTTAGCTGAGTCTACCTATACTTTAAGGTTTAGTTAGCTGAGTGTACCTATACTGTAAGGGTTAGTTAGCTGAGTCTACCTATACTGTAAGGGTTAGTTAGCTGAGTCTACCTATACTGTAAAGGTTAGTTAGCTGAGTCTACCTATACTTTAAGGTTTAGTTAGCTGAGTGTACCTATACTGTAAGGTTTAGTTAGCTGAGTCTACCTATACTGTAAGGGTTAGTTAGCTGAGTCTACCTATACTTTAAGGTTTAGTTAGCTGAGTCTACCTATACTGTAAGGGTTAGTTAGCTGAGTCTACCTATACTGTAAGGGTTAGTTAGCTGAGTCTACCTATACTGTAAGGGTTAGTTAGCTGAGTCTACCTATACTGTAAGGGTTAGTTAGCTGAGTCTACCTATACTGTAAGGTTTAGAGTTAGGGTTAGCTGAGTCTACCTATACTTTAAGGTTTAGAGTTAGCCCCTCTAGTAGTTTCATCGGATCTCTATGGTCTACCTATACTTTAGAGAGACATTTACTGGGATGTAAAAGCTTTTCTTCAACAATTAAAACGAGTTGACTATTTATGTATTGCTCAGTGTACTAAACTAGTTAAATAATCACCTCCTTTATACCGCACATCGTTGAAGAGAAGTTTCAAATTAAATCATGCTGCCAGATTACAGTAAGCCTGAGGTTTATGATGAGGTTTATGGTAAACGTTGCACTGAACACAATGGTTTTTCACCGCGTCGCCCTTCCTATGCTCTCCTCAGGTGTGAACCATGGTCAATCCCAGAGCAGGCGGGGCATCACCCGTCTGAATGTCCTCCACCGGAAGAACCGTTACGGGGAGACTCTACTCCACATTGCAGCCATGCAAGGAGAAACCCAGTGGATCAGAGGCATGCTGTCGCTGGGCCCCGACATCAACATGGTCGACAACGCAGGTAAGACATTGGAGGAGGGTGGTGGGCAGCAATCTGTCACTTCAGTTAGTTTCAGATAACTTTATAGATACTCACACACAGGGCCTAAAATTAACACCTGCCAAATGTGGGTAGATTCTGGCATTGGTGGGTAACATTTGTGAATAAAAATAGTCAAGTATGATCACATTTATATTAAAATAAAGGCTGCAGAAGTTGCTTTCATAGCTGGTAAATTAATCACACAAAGTCAAAAAACAATGAATCCTATATAGCCTATTCCACCTCGCGCTGCAACACCGCCTGGCTGGGGGCTGGACGTCCGTGAAGATCTGAGTGAAATATACATTTTAGAAGCGCTGCTTACAGGCATAAAAGTTCGTCTAATTTACTTGAAACGAAAGTCTACTGAAGTGAGACTTTGTTCTTGTGTTTCTTGGCTATTTACCTTGTTTTGTTCACAAGCTATGTTATTTTTCACTGTTTGAGTTTCAACTGTTAGAGAAGACAAAGCTGCTACTGGTCAGACTCTCAATCTCACAGGCACAAACACGTCTGAGTCACGGTACAAAGGTAACCTCCCGCCCTTAAAGGGACAGGTGAACATTTTTGTCTCATCTGTGATATTTTGGTTAAAAGACTCGGGTCACAAAAAATGAAATTAAGTTAAACAATATACCACATTACTTCTTACAGGTAATACATGTATTGCGTTAGAAATATTACAAAGCATGCATATCAACATTTTATTTTTTATTTATTTATTATTTTACCCCAATTTTCTCCCCAATTTCGTGGTATCCAATTGTTAGTAATTACTATCTTGTCTCATTGCTACAACTCCTGTACGGGAGAGACGAAGGTCGAAAGCCATGCGTCCTCTGAAACACAACCCAACCCAACCAAGCCGTGCCTCCAACCCGGAAGCCAGCCGCACCAATGTGTCGGAGGAAACACCGTGGACCTGGCTACCTTGGTTAGCGCGCGATGAGACAAGGATATCCCTACCGGCCAAACCCTCCCTAACCCGGACGACGCAAGGCCAATTGTGCGTCGCTCCACGGACCTCCCGGTCGCGGCCGGCTGTGACAGAGCCTGGACGCGAACCCAGAGTCTCTGGTGGCACAGCTAGCGCTGCGATGCAGTGCCCTAGACCACTGCGCCACACGGGAGGCCCCCCATATCAACTTTTTGTGTGTGTTGTTGGTATAAATTTAGCAGAAGAAAATCTACCTGCCACATGGAGGTGGACCAAAACGTTAATTTAGGCCCTGTTCACAAAGTACGCAGGTAAGACACTGGACTGGAGGAGGTACATTTAGGGACACTGGACTGGAGGGGGTACATTTAGGGACACTGGACTGGAGGAGGTACATTTAGGGACACTGGACTGGAGGGGTTACATTTAAGGACACTGGACTGGAGGGGGTACATTTAGGGACACTGGACTGGAGGCTGTACATTTAGGGACACTGGACTGGAGGAGGTACATTTAGGGACACTGGACTGGAGGAGGTACATTTAGGGACACTGGACTGGAGGAGGTACATTTAGGGACACTGGACTGGAGGGGGTACATTTAGGGACACTGGACTGGAGTGGGTACATTTAGGGACACTGGACTGGAGTGGGTACATTTAGGGACACTGGACTGGAGGGGGTACATGTAGGGACTGGAGGAGGTACATTTAGGGACACTGGACTGGAGGAGGTACATTTAGGGACACTGGACTGGAGGGGGTACATTTAGGGACACTGGACTGGAGGGGGTACATTTAGGGACACTGGACTGGAGGGGGTACATTTAGGGACACTGGACTGGAGGAGGTACATTTAGGGACACTGGACTGGAGGGGGTACATTTAGGGACACTGGACTGGAGGGGGTACATTTAGGGACACTGGACTGGAGGGGGTACATTTAGGGACACTGGACTGGAGTGGGTACATTTAGGGACACTGGACTGGAGGGGGTACATGTAGGGACTGGAGGAGGTACATTTAGGGACACTGGACTGGAGGAGGTACATTTAGGGACACTGGACTGGAGGGGGTACATTTAGGGACACTGGACTGGAGGGGGTACATTTAAGGACACTGGACTGGAGGGGGTACATTTAAGGACACTGGACTGGAGGAGGTACATTTAAGGACACTGGACTGGAGGAGGTACATTTAGGGACACTGGACTGGAGGGGGTACATTTAGGGACACTGGACTGGAGGGGGTACATTTAGGGACACTGGACTGGAGGGGGTACATTTAGGGACACTGGACTGGAGGAGGTACATTTAGGGACACTGGACTGGAGGGGGTACATTTAGGGACACTGGACTGGAGGAGGTACATTTAGGGACACTGGACTGGAGGGGGTACATTTAGGGACACTGGACTGGAGGAGGTACATTTAGGGACACTGGACTGGAGGGGGTACATTTAGGGACACTGGACTGGAGGGGGTACATTTAGGGACACTGGACTGGAGGGGGTACATTTAAGGACACTGTTTCCTCTCTAGAATTTCATTGATATTTTTCTTTAGACTGAATGAATAGAATATAAATGTTTTGTTCATCGAAATGGACATTTGCCTTTTTTGCTGTCTGTTTTTATGAGTAGGGTCATTTCCTGTGTATAGTGATGCAGGAATTAATTCACTCGTCCTAAACAGACTTTAATAAAACGAATAGAGCATCTCTCTATGCTGTGACCATCAGTTGTTGCTTTATTGTTTCTCACAGGTTGGACTCCTCTTCACGAGGCAGTGTCCCACGGTCACTATGAGATCAGTAAGTACCTGATCCAGGCAGGAGCTCAGGTCAACTGTACTGGAGAAAATGGAACCACACCTCTACTTGATGCTGTAGAGCAGGGACACCTGCAGGTACATATACCGTACCTCGGTCTTCTTCTTCTTGGCACTGATGCCCTAGGCTTGCTTGTGTGTTTATGCTGCATATACAGTGGGAAGAAAAAGTATGTGAAGTCACAACAATAGACAAACACAGTCTGCTTAAACTAATAACACACAATTATAATTATTCATGTCTACTGAACACACCGTGTAAACATTCACAGTGCCTTGGATTTAATAACTGGTTGACCCTCCTTTGGCAGCAATAACCTCAAACAAACGTTTTCTGTAGTTGCGGTTCAGACCTGCACAACGGTCAGGAGGAATTTTGGTCCATTCCTTTTTACAAAACTGTTTCAGTTCAGCAACATTCTTGTGATGTCTGGTGTGAACTGCTCTCTTGAGGTCAGGCCACAGCATCTAAATCGGGTTGAGGTCAGGACTGACTGGGCATATTTTCTTCTGTTGAAGCCATTCTGTTGTTGATTTACTTCTGTTTTTTTCAGTCGTTGTCCTGTTGCATCACCCAAATTCTGTTGAGCTTCAATTGGCGGACAGATAGCCTAACATTCTCCTGAAAAATTTCTTGATAAACTTGGCAATTCATTTTTCTGTCGATTATAGCAAGCTGTCCAGGCCCTGAGGCAGCTACGCAGCCCCAAACCATGATGCTCCCTCCACCATACTTTACAGTTGGGATGAGGTTTTGATGTTGGTGTGCTGTGTCTTTTGTTCTCCACACATAGTGTTGTGTGTTCCTTCCAAACAACTCAAATGTAATTTCATCTGTCCACAGAATATTTTGCCAGTAGCGCTGTGGAACATCCAGGTGCACTTTTGCAAACTTCAGATGTACAGCAATGTGTGAGCACTATTCTTGTTTATTGTTTTACGTATCGTAGACTCGTCAACAGAGATGTTAGCATGTTCCAGAGATTTCTGTAAGTCTGCAGCTGACACTCTAGGATTCTTCTTAACCTCATTGGGCATTCTGCGCTGTGCTCTTGCAGTCATCTTTGCAGGACGGCCACTCCTAGGGAGAGTAGCAACATTGCTGAACTTTCTCCATTTATAGACAATTTGTCTTACTGTGTGGACTGATGAACATCAAGGCTTTTAGAGATACTTTTATAACCCTTTCCAGCTTCATGCAAGTCAACAATTCTTAATCTTAGGTCTTCTGAGATCTCTTTTGTTTGAGGCATGGTTCACATCAGGCAATGCTTCTTGTGAATAGCAAACTCACATTTTGTGGGGTTTTTTTAAAGGCTTTAACCAACGTCTCCAATCTCGTCTCATTGATTGGACTCCAGGTTAGCCGACTCCTGACTCCAATGAGCTTTTGTAGAAGTCATTAGCCTAGGGGTTCACATACTTTTTCCAACCTACACTGTGAAGGTTTAAATTATGTATTCAATATAGACAAGAAAAATGCAATAATTTGTGTGTTATTAGTTTAAGCACACTATGTTTGTCTATTGTTGTGACTTAGATGAAATTTGATGACGAATTTATGCAGAAATCCAGGTAATTCCAAAAGGGTTCACATACTTTTTCTTACCACTGTAAGATAATATTTGTTTTGCTTTGTGTGTCCCAGATAGCAGAGTTGCTGTTGAAGCACGGGGCAGACCCTCTACTGAAGAACAACAATGGACAGACAGCCTATAGCAACACCACAGAACCCTGTCTGATTAAACTCATGGAGAAAAACATCCCCAAGAACAAGAGAAAGGCACTAGCAGGTCTGGACCTGTCCATAAACGAAGACATGTTATTCTGTTGTTTCTTTGGTTTAGGTTTCTACCAAATGTTTTGCTGTTGTCTATATTATTTCATGGTAAAGCTATATTGTTCTAGGCTTGGGTGAGTTTCCTAAAAGCTTTGTAGCGCTGTCATTTTTGGTCCAGTGACAAGGTGATCTTAGTCCTACAAAGCTTCCAGGAAACTCACCCCTGTCCTGTTCTGTTCTGTTTGTCCTAGCACCAACAAAACGACCGGCAGACTCGTCCCAACTCAGCCCGTCCCAAAGTGGAACAGAGAGGAAGCTCAGGAGGTTACCAGTTCAGGCAGATCAGACCAGCACTGACCAGGAGAGATATCAGCAGAGACGCGCACCAACCAGGTCTGAAACCAGCAACACTGACCAGCAGATACGCACAACAACCAGGTCTGAAACCAGCAACACTGACCAGCAGATACGCACAACAACCAGGTCTGAAACCAGCAACACTGACCAGCAGAGATACACAACAACCAGGTCTGAAACCAGCAACACTGACCAGCAGAGACGCGCACCAACCATGTCTGAAACCAGCAACACTGACCAGCAGAGACGCACAACAACCAGGTCTGAAACCAGCAACACTGACCAGCAGATACGCACAACAACCAGGTCTGAAACCAGCAACACTGACCAGCAGATACGCACAACAACCAGGTCTGAAACCAGCAACACTGACCAGCAGAGACGCGCAACAACCAGGTCTGAAACCAGCAACACTGACCAGCAGATACGCACATCAACCAGGTCTGAAACCAGCAACACTGACCAGCAGAGACGCGCAACAACCAGGTCTGAAACCAGCAACACTGACCAGCAGAGACGCACATCAACCAGGTCTGAAACCAGCAACACTGACCAGCAGAGACGCGCACCAACCAGGTCTGAAACCAGCAACACTGACCAGCAGATACGCACAACAACCAGGTCTGAAACCAGCAACACTGACCAGCAGATACGCACAACAACCAGGTCTGAAACCAGCAACACTGACCAGCAGAGATACACAACAACCAGGTCTGAAACCAGCAACACTGACCAGCAGAGACGCGCACCAACCAGGTCTGAAACCAGCAACACTGACCAGCAGAGACGCACAACAACCAGGTCTGAAACCAGCAACACTGACCAGCAGATACGCACAACAACCAGGTCTGAAACCAGCAACACTGACCAGCAGATACGCACAACAACCAGGTCTGAAACCAGCAACACTGACCAGCAGAGACGCGCAACAACCAGGTCTGAAACCAGCAACACTGACCAGCAGATACGCACATCAACCAGGTCTGAAACCAGCAACACTGACCAGCAGAGACGCGCAACAACCAGGTCTGAAACCAGCAACACTGACCAGCAGAGACGCACATCAACCAGGTCTGAAACCAGCAACACTGACCAGCAGAGACGCGCACCAACCAGGTCTGAAACCAGCAACACTGACCAGCAGAGTCGCACAACAACCAGGTCTGAAACCAGCAACACTGACCAGCAGAGACGCACACCAACCAGGTCTGAAACCAGCAACACTGACCAGCAGAGACGCACACCAACCAGGTCTGAAACCAGCAACACTGACCAGCAGAGACACGCACCAACCAGGTCTGAAACCTGCAACACTGACCAGCAGAGATGCACACTAACCAGGTCTGAAACCAGCAACACTGACCAGCAGAGACGCGCAACAACCAGGTCTGAAACCAGCAACACTGCCCAGAGACGCGCAGCAACCAGGTCTGAAACCAGCAACACTGACCAGCAGAGATGCACAACAACCAGGTCTGAAACCAGCAACACTGACCAGAGATGCACAACAACCAGGTCTGAAACCAGCAACACTGACCAGAGATGCACAACAACCAGGTCTGAAACCAGCAACACTGACCAGAGACGTGCAACAACCAGGTCTGAAACCAGCAACACTGACCAGCAGAGATGCACAACAACCAGGTCTGAAACCTGCAACACTGACCAGAGATGCACAACAACCAGGTCTGAAACCTGCAACACTGACCAGAGATGCACAACAACCAGGTCTGAAACCTGCAACACTGACCAGAGATGCACAACAACCAGGTTTGAAACCAGCAACACTGACCAGAGACGTGCAACAACCAGGTCTGAAACCAGCAACACTGACCAGCAGAGATGCACAACAACCTCTACTAAAGGTATTTGAACCAGGTGTCTGCGTGTCTCTGTGAAAACTGTCATGTCTATGTATGGGCTGTAGTGATGTAGGGCTGTAGTGCTGCTGTAGTGATGTAGGGCTGTAGTAGTGATGTAATGATGTAGTGCTGTAGTAGTGATGTAGGGCTGTAGTGATGTAGGGCTGCTGTAGTGATGTAATGATGTAGTTCTGCTGTAGGGCTGTAGTTCTGCTGTAGTGTTGTTGGGCTGTAGTGCTGCTGTAGTGCTGTAGTGATGTAGGGCTGTAGTGATGTAGGGCTGTAGTGATGTAGGGCTGTAGTTCTGCTGTAGTTCTGCTGTAGTGATGTAGTGCTGCTGTAGTATTATGTAGCTGTAGTGTTGTTGGCCTGTAGCAGTGGTGTAAAGTACTTTAGTAAAAATACTTTTAAGTAATACTTATCTCGTTTTTTGGGGTATCTGTACTTTACTATTTATATTTTTGACAACTTTTACTCCACTACATTCCTAAAGAAAATAATGTATTTTACTCCTTACGTTTTCCCTGACACCTAAAAGTACTCGTTACATTTTGAATGCTTAGCAGGACAGGAAAAAGGTCCAATTCACACACTTATCAAGAGAATATCCCTGGTTGTTCCTATTGCCTCTGATCTGACGGACTCACTAAACACAAGTGCTTCGTTGGTAAATTATGTCTGAGTGTTGAGCTGTGACCCTGGCTATCCGTAATGATGTCTGAGTGTTGAGCTGTGACCCTGGCTATCCGTAATGATGTCTGAGTGTTGAGCTGTGACCCTGGCTATCCGTAATGATGTCTGAGTGTTGAGCTGTGACCCTGGCTATCCGTAATGATGTCTGAGTGTTGAGCTGTGACCCTGGCTATCCGTAATGATGTCTGAGTGTTGAGCTGTGACCCTGGCTATCCGTAATGATGTCTGAGTGTTGAGCTGTGACCCTGGCTATCCGTAATGATGTCTGAGTGTTGAGCTGTGACCCTGGCTATCCGTAATGATGTCTGAGTGTTGAGCTGTGACCCTGGCTATCCGTAATGATGTCTGAGTGTTGAGCTGTGACCCTGGCTATCCGTAATGATGTCTGAGTGTTGAGCTGTGACCCTGGCTATCCGTAATGATGTCTGAGTGTTGAGCTGTGACCCTGGCTATCCGTAATGATGTCTGAGTGTTGAGCTGTGACCCTGGCTATCCGTAATGATGTCTGAGTGTTGAGCTGTGACCCTGGCTATCCGTAATGATGTCTGAGTGTTGAGCTGTGACCCTGGCTATCCGTAAATTTAAAAAGAAATCAAGAATATTGTGTCGTCTGGTTTGCTTAATGTAAGACATTTTAAATGATTTATACTTTTACTTTTGATACTTAAGTACATTTAAAACCAACTAGACTTTTACTCAAGTAGGATTTTACTGGGTAGCTTTTACTTTTACTTGAGTAACTTTCTATGAAGGTATCTTTACTTTTACTCAAGTATGACAATTGGGTACTTTTTCCACCACTGGGCTGTAGTGATGTAGTGCTGTAGGGCTGTAGTAGTGATGTAGGGCTGTAGTGATGTAGGGCTGTAGTGCTTCTGTAGTGATGTAGTGCTGCTGTAGTGATGTAGGCCTGTAGGGCTGCTGTAGTGATGTAGGGCTGTAGTGCTTCTGTAGTGATGTAGGGCTGTAGTAGTAGGGCTGTAGGGCTGTGATGTAGGGCTGCTGTAGTGATGTAGGGCTGCTGTAGTGATGTAGGGCTGCTGTAGTGATGTAGGGCTGTAGTGCTTCTGTAGTGATGTAGGGCTGTAGTAGTGATGTAGGGCTGTAGTGATGTAGGGCTGCTGTAGTGATGTAGGGCTGTAGTAGTGATGTAGGGCTGCTGTAGTGATGTAGGGCTGTAGTGCTTCTGTAGTGATGTAGTGCTGCTGTAGTGATGTAGGGCTGTAGTGATGCTGTAGTGATGTAGGGCTGTAGTAGTGATGTAGGGCTGTAGTGCTGCTGTAGTGATGCAGGGCTGTAGTAGTGATGTAGGGCTGTAGTGATGTAGGGCTGTAGTGCTTCTGTAGTGATGTAGTGCTGCTGTAGTGATGTAGGGCTGTAGTGCTGCTGTAGTGATGTAGGGCTGTAGTAGTGATGTAGGGCTGTAGTGCTGCTGTAGTGATGTAGGGCTGTAGTGCTGCTGTAGTGATGTAGGGCTGTAGTAGTGATGTAGTGCTGCTGTAGTGATGTAGGGCTGTAGTAGTGATGTAGGGATGCAGGAATGTAGGGCTGTAGTGATGTAGGGCTGTAGTGATGTAAATTGGGCTGTATTGGTTGTAGGGCCCTTTCTATCACCTCCTGTCTTTCTCTCTGTCCAATACATATGAATACTGGTTCTCATAGCCCCCTGTAGTACAGTCATGTATTCTTCCCTGTACTAGTCCCCATCATAGCATTACTAGAACGGATATTCTTACCATTCTCCATTGAGTGTACCCACCAGTCAAATCACTATTGGTCAGGCCTCCCGAGTGGCGCAGTGGTCTAAGGCACTAAAGATCTAGTAGCTGTGCCACTAGAGATCCTGGCCAGCTCTGTCGCACCCGGCCGCGACCGGGAAACCCATGATTGCGGCGCACAATTGACCCAGCATCGTGGGTGAAGCAGGCATTGTTTCAAGAAGCAGTGCGGCTTGGTTGGGTTGTGTTTAAGAGGGCTCTCGACCTTCGCCTTTCCCGAATCCGTACTGGAGTTGCAGCGATGAGACAAGACTGTAACTACCAATTGGATACCACGAAATTGGGGAGAACATTTTTTTTAAATACAAAATTAACATATATTTTTTTACTATTGGTCAGGGCTTTGTCGTTTCTAGTGATTCGATTTCTATGGTCCCCATACAGACCTGGCCACCAGAAAAACCTCTCCTCCTCGCCCTCAACCAATCCCAGAGGTCCTGAGGAGAAGGAGTCCGCTCTATGTCCCCAACCCTGATCTAGAGGTACAGGGAGAGAACAGTGTTGCTATTAGTGACAGCGAGAGTGACAAGACCGTTGACTACACAGGAGAGGTTTTTAACTTCTCGTCGGATGAAACAGAAGACTGGACTCATGAAACCACGCTGGAGTTCTACAGAGAGGGAGCTGTGAGGAACAGGGAGGACTCTGGTTGAGCTGGATTATAGCTTGTTGTTGTATTTCGTTTTGTCTATGACATCACATTTGTTGTTGTATTTCGTCTATGACATCACATTTGTTGTTCTGTTTCTTCTATGACATCACATTTGTTGTTGTGTTTTGTCTATGACATCACATTTGTTGTCGTGTTTTGTCTATGACATCACATTTGTTGTCGTGTTTCGTCTATTGTCCCAGTTGAAACTGTAGCAAAAACCTTTCTCAGTCTTATGAATGTTGATCATATTGGATTCAAAGGTTTTTTAAATTAATTCAGTTTTGTCTTGTGTTTAGTTTTTAAAGATTATGTGCGTGTTTGTTGAGTATATTTTCTCCAAGTTGTTTTTTCACAAAGAATACCTTTAAATATTTGTGATGTGTTAAATGTTTGTGACATTGGGATAATATATTGTATAAAATGTATAATGTTTTTGTAGAGTAGCTACATTACCTGGTACAATTCAATCATTTTTTGTAAAAGTGTAACAAAGTATCTTTGTAAGTATTAATTTGTAAGCTCACGTTCAACGTTTCTCCTTCTATTGTATTATAATACTTGTTAATGTTAAGAGATCATCCTGAAATTATAAAGTGCTTTTTTGCTATTAAAGTTGACATGTTGCTTCGTCAAATGTTGGCCATTTTCTGCAGTTAAACACAACACTTGACACCTACAATGCTTAACCTTTTTCCCCACTCCTGAACGGCAGTGATAAATTGATTGTTGGACATACTTATTATTAAGGTGTTTACCAAACCATCTTTTTTGTATTTTTTTTTTAATTAGGTGTTTTGTGTTCAGTTGCAGGGGTCTTGGGAGAGAAAGAGGAGCCTCATGGTGATGGCTCTACTGGTCCAAACCGTCCACTACCTTCTGTCCAGGATGTGACGCGGTCTACAGCACCAGCTATGAAGAGGAACCTGGAGGACCAGGCAAGGGAAGAAGACTCGAGGCCTAATCACGCCATTTTATCAGACACATCCACACCTAGAAAAGTCATTAAACGCATCACCACCAAACGGAAGGATATCTTTGATTTGCTCCTGCAGAGCAACCCGTTCGACCTAGACAGTGTTCTATTGGCGGCCCAGACAGGAAATGGTCAGGCGACAACAGGAAGTCTTCATGACTCTGTTAATTCGGTTGTGTTGAGAAGTCGAAGCGCAGGTTTTCTGCTGGAGACAGCAGATTTCAAAGGAAAAGAGGAAGGAAAGGAATGGAACAAAGAAAAGCAGGAAATGACCAAATCCTCAGAGGAGCTAACTCTAACTCAAGATGGGAATCTCTCCCAGCATACTGACCACTGCCAGAGCCAGAGAGAAGAGATCACTCTAGATAGGAAACTCTCCCAGCATACTGACCAGAGCCAGAGAGAGGAGATCACTCTAGATAGGAATCTCTCCCAGCATACTGACCACTGCCAGAGCCAGAGAGAGGAGATCACTCTAGATAGGAATCTCTCCCAGCATACTGACCACTGCCAGAGAGAGGAGATCACTCTAGATAGGAATCTCTCCCAGCATACTGACCAGAGCCAGAGAGAGGAGATCACTCTAGATAGGAATCTCTCCCAGCATACTGACCAGAGCCAGAGAGAGGAGATCACTCTAGATAGGAAACTCTCCCAGCATACGGACCAGAGCCAGAGAGAGGAGATCACTCTAGATAGGAATCTCTCCCAGCATACTGACCACTGCCAGAGCCAGAGAGAGATCACTCTAGATAGGAATCTCTCCCAGCATACTGACCAGAGCCAGAGAGAGGAGATCACTCTAGATAGGAAACTCTCCCAGCATACGGACCATTGCCAGAGCCAGAGAGAGGAGATCACTCTAGATAGGAATCTCTCCCAGCATACTGACCACTGCCAGAGAGAGGAGATCACTCTAGATAGGAATCTCTCCCAGCATACTGACCAGAGCCAGAGAGAGGAGATCACTCTAGATAGGAATCTCTCCCAGCATACTGACCAGAGCCAGAGAGAGGAGATCACTCTAGATAGGAATCTCTCCCAGCATACGGACCATTGCCAGAGAGAGGAGATCACTCTAGATAGGAATCTCTCCCAGCATACTGACCAGAGCCAGAGAGAGGAGATCACTCTAGATAGGAATCTCTCCCAGCATACTGACCAGAGCCAGAGAGAGGAGATCACTCTAGATAGGAATCTCTCCCAGCATACGGACCATTGCCAGAGAGAGGAGATCACTCTAGATAGGAATCTCTCCCAGCATACTGACCAGAGCCAGAGAGAGGAGATCACTCTAGATAGGAATCTCTCCCAGCATACTGACCAGAGCCAGAGAGAGGAGATCACTCTAGATAGGAATCTCTCCCAGCATACGGACCATTGCCAGAGAGAGGAGCTAACTCTAACTCAAGAGGGGCATCTTTCCCAGCATACTGACCACACAGATAAAGCAGGGTTCAATCTAGGTGAATATTTCAATTTTAACTCAACAACGAGTGCTGACAGATACCAACACAATAACACTATCTGGGCAGAGGAAATCAGTCAAAACCCTGACCAGAATACATGTCCTGAAGCCTCAGTGCCGCTAGCTGGATTGGATGCCACAAGAAACAGCATCTCCACCGATAAGTCAAAGGTCACCCTCACCCACCGACCTGCTAGGCCAGAGATTGACTCCATGGACAACACCAGATCTGGGGTAGAGGTTGACCTGAGGCTAATGGACCAGGATGACACCTGCTGTACCCTTATAGACAACCTCTCACTTGTTGAACACCTGTCCCTGTCCAGAGCACCTGTCCCTTTGGAAACCACTGACGCTGTGAATACCTGTGTGGCTGGGGCATCATCTCCATTTATTGATGATCAGTGTAGCGTGTCTCTTCTTCCGCCTTATTCAGACGCTACAACAACAACAACACACCTGGATGTCACAAGACAAGCTTCCATTGTCGACGAGAAGCAGACACGACCAGTAGAGGCACCATCAGCGATGGAGGATGATAATGATGAATATCTTGGCTCTTGCAACACTAGCTCACCATCCCTCCTAGTGGCTGAGGAGCTCCACGGGCCTGTGGGGATATCAGAATGTACAGAGACCAATATCGATACACTGTTTATGCAGAGAGCAAGTCAAATCCCCAAAGCTTCTCCCATTGGATCAGATGTTGGTTTAAAAGCCAACCTGCTAAAATGCACTGGTCTCGATCTCCAGCTGATTGGAGACGGACTGGACAGAGAGACCATGGCTGCTGCGACTGGTAGAGATGGTGAGACATGTCATATTGATGGTGGACATTGTGAGGGAGGCTCTGTAACACACAAAGAGTCTAGAGACCCGGATGCTTCTACTACTGACAACACTTTGTCTTCAGACAATAAAGACAATGGTGCTGACAGCTTCGTTGACTCTGACTGCACCGTGGTCTCTGAGCTGGACCAAGCAGAGACCAAGAACAATGATCTGGGACAAGTTGAAAAGGAGGAGGTGGCGAAAGCTCATGTTCAACTTGATTCAGAAGCGACAATTGGTTCCGTCCAAGATCAAGTGAGAGAAGTAGAAAACCAAACCCCCGGGGCTGAAGTTGAGACTTTAGATCCATTAATAGATTACTCTGAGGCGTGTGAGAGGAATGGTAATGGATATACTACTACTGTAATGGAGGACTCCACTAGCCTGTTACCCGCTTTAGATAGCTGCCAAGCGAAGGACGGTGTGAAGGAAGATGAACCAGAGATGAACACTATGCAAAGTGATACGGGCAGCGCCAAACAGCAGAACAGCTGTAGTCAACACAAGAGGAAAGCCAAGAGCAGTAGAGCCAGACCTGGCAAGAGGCAGGCCAAGCTGTTGTTGAAACCAAAGCCAAAGCCAAACCCTTGGGCATCGCAAAACACCAGTACTAGTTACACAACAGGTGGTGCTGATACCTCGTCTAGTTCAGGTATTGGAATATTGTATTTATGAATAGATTCACTTTTTCAACATTGTTCATTTGATTCATAAATACAGTCAGGTCCATAAATATTTGCACATTGACCAAGTTATTATTATTTTGGTTCTGTACGCCACCACAATGGATTTGACTATCAAGGTTGAGATTAAAGTTAATTTGAGGATATTTACATCCAAGTCGGGTGAACGGTGTAGGAATTACAGCACTTTTTATGTGGTCCCCACAATTTTAGGGGCTCCAAAAGTAATTGGACAAACTAACATCATAAATTAAATGGTGAGTTTTAATACTTAGTTGCAAATCCTTTACGGTCAATGACTGCCTGAAGACTGGAACCCATAGACATTACCAGATGCTGGGTTTCTTCCCTGGTGATTCTCTGCCAGGCCTTTACTGCAGCTGTCTTCAGTTCCTGCTTGTTCTTGGGGCGTTTTGCCTTCAGCAAGTGAAATACATGCTCAATTAGATTCAGGTCAAGTAATTGACTTGGCCATTGCAGAACATTCCAATTCTTTGTCTTAAAAAAGTATTGGGTTACTTTCGCAGTTTGCTTCGGGTCATTGTCCATCTGCACTGTGAAGCGCCGTCCAATGAGTTTTGAAGCATTTGGCTGAATCTGAGCAGATAATATATCCCTAAACACTTCAGAATTCATCCTACTGCTTTTGTCAGCAGTCATATCATCAATAAATACAAGGGAACCAGTTCCATTGGCAGCCATACATGCCCAAGAAGAACAGTTGTTTTCCGTGGTCTTCCGGGCCTTTTTGTGTTCCTGAGCTCACCAGTACGTTCTTTTTAGAATGTACCAAATAGTTGATTTGGTGCTCGGGAGTGGCGCAGTGGTCTAAGGCACTACATCTCAGTGCTGGAGGCGTCACTACAGACCCTGGTTTTATTCCAGGCTGTATCGCAACCGGCAGTGGTTGGGAGTCCCATAGGGCGGCGCACAATCGGCCCAGCGTCATCCGGGTAGTTAAATAAATAAAATACATTTGGCCACACCTAATGGTTTTGCTATCTCTCTGATCGGTTTGTTTTGATTGTTCAGTCTAATGATGGCTTGCTTCACTGGCAGTGACAGCTCTTTGGGCTTTGGCAACAGATTTCAAATGCAAATGTCACACTTGAAATCAACTCTAGACCTTTTATCTGCTTACTTGTGAATGAACTAATGAGGGAATAACACACACATGACCATGGAACAGCTGAGCAGCCAATTACATTTGGTCCCTTAAAAGGGGGGGGGGGCACATATAAAAAATGCTGTAATTCCTACACCGTTCACCTGATTTGGATGTACATACCCTCAAATTAAAGCTGGAAGTCTGCTGAAAGTTGGCGTACAGAGCCAAAATGATGATAACTTGGTCAATATCAAAATATGTATGGCAAACAGTTAGTAAAATATTGTATCAAATAGAACATCTTACATAATTCTGTGTCTGTGACTTTCCCATTGTTGTCACCTTGATCAATCATATTTTATTTATATTTCATACATATTTTATTTATATGCTCGTCTTTCTATCAATGTTTTATCAGTAGGTCACATGCATGGCACAAAGATTCCTATGCGGAATCTCCACAAGAGAAACAGTATGGGAGAGAGCCACCTTCACCTGGCATGCAAAAAAGGAGACCTGGCTCTAGTGAGAGGCCTTCTGGAAGCAGGCCTAAATGTCAATCAGATAGATCACGCAGGTTTGTAACAGCCCAGACTCTACTATTTCATTTTTATTCACCTTTATTTTTTAACAGGGTGTCATTGAAACCAAGTGTATTTTTTTCTTCTTCAAATGAGCCCTGCACAATACAAAACACACATCAATACAAAACTATCAAAATAAAATATACAATTTACTAAACATATCTGGTCACATCCATGGTTGCTTTCGTTCCCCAGTACAGTACTTAAAAATGACAACCTTTTTCATATAAAATCAAACTGATCCCCAACATATTCCCAATTTTTTTGAGGGGGAAACCAGTCCTCTTTTACTATTGTTTTACCGTTGTGTCTTTCTCTCTGTCCATTAATACACTTAGTTACACAATCCTTTTATGCCTTTATCACTGTTTGTAAATGACGACGAATGCTTATAATGCATCGCAACCTGTGTGTGTGTGTGTGTGTGTGTGTGCCAGGCTGGACGGCGCTGCATGAGGCCAGTGCTACAGGCTTCGAGGCTGTGGTCAAGGAGCTACTGCAGGCTGGGGCTGATGTTACCAGTAGAGGTCTGGAGGGCCTCGCTCCTCTACATGATGCTGCTGCCTCAGGACACTACAAGGTACGCTACATACTCTGATTGATACGCTCGCGTTGATTATGATGTACTGACACTCGGATGTGTATTGTATGCCCGTTGAGAATCAAACATCAAATTATTCCCAACTTCATGTCTGAATATATAGTGTCCTTGTATTTTTGTGAATTGTGTGTTTTTCATCATTAACATTTCTATCACTATTGTTTGATAATGTGAGGCTGAAATGCCCCCCCCCCCCCTTGCGTTGAGGCCCTCAGGTAGTGCAGCTTCTTCTCCAGTATGGCGCAAACCCCCGAGACAAAAACGCTCTGGGCCAGACTGCTGTAGACCTAGCCTGCCACGACGACATCAAACAACTCCTCTCCACATTCCCAGGCCCTTTTGTCCAACGTGAGCAACCTAGCGAAGCACCTAAACACAAGTATGGGTAGCTGCAGCCCAATATGGTGAACAGAGTATGGGCCAGTGGGCGTGTCGAACAAAATGGGTGTATGGAAAGCGAATCAGCTAATTGGGCAGATTTGTTGCCACTCAAGACAGTTTTGCTTTGCTGATCGGGTTGCACGACAAGTCAATAAGCCAGCAACCAGTGCACCAGTGAGACCTGAGATCTGACCTTAATACCCAGTAGGAAGCTTCTGTTAAAAATAAAAAATGGTATTGCAACCTCTTTGCAATAAGGACTTGAGACCATAAGCTCAAGAGAAGTTTCAAGTGTTTAATACCAAGGATACAGCATCCATTTAGAAAGATCACAACACATTTTATACTCTTCCCTTATAGGCGTCACCTCCCCAGCTATACATTTTATGAGCCCAGTGAGTTTCCCTCTGGTTCCCCTGTGGAATGTCCATGGTCCTCTCTTTGTTTAGCCAGATGTCAGAATCACAACCCGTCCATCTTCTGTTCTGGGCCTGACCCTGCTCTCTGATCCAAGGCAATTTCCTCTTATCTGATCAGGTCAACCTTTCTAAATTAGCATACACACAGTTTCATGGACTAAAGTCCATTAATACTCACAGTAATCATTCACGAAACAGGATACAAACTAACTACAGTTTAACTTGAAACATGTTACATTTTTAATAGAATCCATCACTTCCTACCTGGTAGAACGGTCATGTCGCCGGCGGTAGCTAACGTGACCATGTTTTTCCCTCCCATGATTTTATTTCAACTAGGACAGCAGCCTACACAATAAATAATGAATATTGTTGTCACTTTGACACATGCACAGTCTATTCAACGGGGATGAACGGCAACAGCACCGGGACACAGTGCCCTTTGCTCCCGCTTGACAAGCACTACTGTCCGGCAATGGCGTGGGAAGTAGCTACATAGTATCAGGGTAACGGTCACAGTAAGCACACGCATACAATGCCGGAAGCAACAGTACACCCATCATCAGTACTTTAAATTAAAAATAAACAATCTTCGGGTTTATAACTGAAAATGTACAATTATTTGTGTAAAATCGAACGGTGAAATAGGACTCATCCAGTAGTCCAATCTCTCGTGGTATGCTAGCTCAATGTAATGTATGGTATTGGAAGAAGAAGAAAAACACAGCTCAATCAAAACCCTCTAACCCAGGGTTTCCCAAACTAGGTCCTGGGGCCCCCTCTTGAGTCCACGTTTTGTTTTAGGCCCCTAGCACTACACAGCTGATCAAATAATCAAAGCTTGATGATGAGTTGGTTATTTGAATCAGCTGTGTAGTGCTAGGGCAAAAAAAAAACGTGCACCGGGGGGTGCAGGACAGAGTTTGGGAAACCTTGGTCTAACCTATAGCAGAGCGCTTTCGACACACCCACTTCTATCTACACGTCCGTTACTTTCCTTTCGACACACCCACTTCTATCTACACGTCCGTTACTTTCCTTTCGACACACCCACTTCTATCCACACGTCCGTTACTTTCCTTTCGACACACCCACTCACCCATAATCCGGTCACCATGATGAGCAGCAGCTACCCCCTTCTCTGTAACCAAGGTACATAACATTCATACCAGTCTTTTGCAGACCTGGGTTCAAATACTATTTGAAATCATTTAAAATACTGTAGCTGCGCTTGATTGAGCTTGCCTATTGCAATGAAACCAATAGAACGATTTAAAATAGTATTTGAACCCAGGTGTGTAAGAGGCACATTCCCAGCCTGCCTCTTCTGAGATATTTATAGTACAGGCCACGATGCTGCAATATTGATTAGAGGGGTACGTTGCCAAAAGTTCAATGGGATATTTTTAGGCCTCAGATTGACAGTGCTTTTTTAAAATCCTATTCGGCTGTTACTATCCAGATTTACGCATTTGTTATCAGTTGTCAAAATTGACAACATTACTTTATTGATCATAAATTTAATCTTGATTTAAGACATGTACACACAACACACTTTACCACATGTACATAAAGAGCAGGGTTGTGGTCAAATGAGGTCAGTCAATTCAGGAAGCTATTTGAATTTAAAATGTAAATAATTTTGAGAAGTCATCAAATGTATTTTTTATTTTATTTTACAATAATTAAGTAACAATGTCAGTTTACATTTTGAATTGACCCTGATAAAGAGACATAGTGTTAGCTGCAACTCTAACAATATCAGTTGTCCATTTCCTGAGAGAATGTGGTATGTATTCATTCAGGAAGTTCTGCGCCCTCTGAGAGGCCCTCTGAGCGTTGTGGTGTCTCTGGGTCTGGGTCTGAGGGTCGCAGCAGAAGGAAGCCAGCTGGCCCAGCCCGTCTCTGCTGTGAAGGCGACTGGGAAAGGCACAAAGCCAGACACACAGGTGTCAGGGATACAGACAGAGACGGACAGCCAGGAGACGGAGGACGAGACAGGCAGCCTGGTGACATTCAGCCCAGACAGAAAGACAGCACCACTGAGACAGTAAAAGCTAAATACAGTACACACCTCTGAAAGTTGTAGAATAAATAGTAGTTTAACATCAGAGTTAGCTATTTAGGAATTTCTTTGAGAGAGAAAAGAGAATATTTGAACGAGTACAACATGTTTTAATGTAAGGATTATCAAGCATTGGGTTGGATTCTGTGTCTAGTCAAATCAAAGTTTATTGGTTGTGCACACAGTTCAGCAGATTTTATAGCGCTTGAAGCCAAATGCTTATGTTACTAGCTCCTTTACAACGCAGTAAAATGTCAACAAATACACAAATATTCCAAATTTAAAAAAAGAAATAAACATCTTCAAATGTCAGAATGAATCCAATTAACCCACACATGGCACTGTAACAGTAATCCAAATGCAATTTAGTCCGCTTAAAAATGAGTCATTAGAAAATATTGGAACATTGATATGTATAATAAGATACCCTTTTGATGTTGTTTCTCTCTAGCTGAATCCCTCTGAAGCTATCACTACGGCTCTGGACGGTGTGGACCGGAAACAACAGGAAATGTCAACCTGGAAACTAAATAAGTCAGAGGATGCAGGTAAAACAGCTGAAGGCAAACTTTTAAGGAGGCTTGACAATGACAGCAGAGACACTTTCATTGAGTATTGGCTTGAAATCACACACCACGAGGTATTGAATAGTCCTTCAAAATGTTCTCTCACACAAACCCCTCTGGGTATGTCTATGTTATGTTTATTCAACAACACTTCTGGCGGGAAAACAGGGCCCATATCCACAAAACGCCATAAGTGATAATAATAGATACATTTTACTCTCATAGGTACAAATAAAAGCTATACATGAAGCCTCTTTAGTCATAAGAGTCAACAGATATTTAGGAGTCCTGTTGAGCTGTCCTAATCAGTTCAGAGTGACCAGCAGCTGTCTGGATAATAGAACAATGCAGTGAGTCAGTGGTTCCTGCTCCACATGCAGCTGTCTGGATAATAGAACAATGCAGTGAGTCAGTGGTTCCTGCTCCACATGCAGCTGTCTGGATAATAGAACAATGCAGTGAGTCAGTGGTTCCTGCTCCACATGCAGCTGTCTGGATAATAGAACAATGTAGTGAGTCAGTGGTTCCTGCTCCACATGCAGCTGTCTGGATAATAGAACAATGTAGTGAGTCAGTGGTTCCTGCTCCACATGCAGCTGTCTGGATAATAGAACAATGTAGTGAGTCAGTGGGTCCTGCTCCACATGCAGCTGTCTGGATAATAGAACAATGCAGTGAGTCAGTGGTTCCTGCTCTACATGCAGCTGTCTGGATAATAGAACAATGTAGTGAGTCAGTGGTTCCTGCTCTACATGCAGCTGTCTGGATAATAGAACAATGCAGTGAGTCAGTGGTTCCTGCTCCACATGCAGCTGTCTGGATAATAGAACAATGCAGTGAGTCAGTGGTTCCTGCTCCACATGCAGCTGTCTGGATAATAGAACAATGTAGTGAGTCAGTGGGTCCTGCTCCACATGCAGCTGTCTGGATAATAGAACAATGCAGTGAGTCAGTGGTTCCTGCTCTACATGCAGCTGTCTGGATAATAGAACAATGTAGTGAGTCAGTGGTTCCTGCTCTACATGCAGCTGTCTGGATAATAGAACAATGCAGTGAGTCAGTGGTTCCTGCTCCACATGCAGCTGTCTGGATAATAGAACAATGCAGTGAGTCAGTGGTTCCTGCTCCACATGCAGCTGTCTGGATAATAGAACAATGTAGTGAGTCAGTGGTTCCTGCTCCACATGCAGCTGTCTGGATTATAGAACAATGTAGTGAGTCAGTGGGTCCTGCTCCACATGCAGCTGTCTGGATAATAGAACAATGTAGTGAGTCAGTGGTTCCTGCTCCACATGCAGCTGTCTGGATAATAGAACAATGTAGTGAGTCAGTGGTTCCTGCTCCACATGCAGCTGTCTGGATAATAGAACAATGCAGTGAGTCAGTGGGTCCTGCTCTACATGCAGCTGCTTCAAATAACGTTTTGATATTTGGCTCTGTCCCGTGTGCTCCCTCTCCAGCCTCTAAGTCACCAGGCTGCTGATTATTGCGCACACCTGCCACTATCGTCAAGCGCATCAGCGCCTAATGACATTCACCTGGACTCTTATCACCTCTTTGATTACCTGCCGTCTTTATGTCACTCCCTTTGGTTCCTTCCCCTGGCGTTGTTGTTTCTGTTTCATGTCTGTTTGCTGTTCGTGGTTCTTTTGTATTATGTTCCGTTTTATTTATTTGAAGGTATCTAGCTGGCTTATGTTAACTTTGACTATGTTGATGAAAATGACAGACCTTTTCAAAAGTTGAATACAACTTTATCAACAAGTGACTTGACACCTACTTTGCCAAAGCGATTTAGAGTTGTTAAACGGGAGTGACGAGTGTGTTATGTTAATATTGTAAAAAATTATGTTTGTAACAACCTTCAGAATTGGTAAAAAAAAATGTAATATGCAAAATATGCATGCCAGCATATTAGGCAATTAAGAGTAGGCAGGCAACAATTATTTAAAATGTTTTACCATTGCAACATTTGATGTACACATTCCACGTGGTTCTCTGGAGCGTTCTGGAGCGTTGGTTATTCCACATACTTGCTACAATGTCAATGAGCGCTATCACTTTCTTTACTTTGCGGTACTTCAAACTGTCGTGATTACCAGCTGAGAAACTTTTTAGGAGTTGATTTTACTCCTGGCTCAGAGTTTGTCAGAGCACTGGCTTAACATCACCCCAAAACCTACGCTGAGCTGGGAGGTTTTTGTTGTCTTAAAACAGGTTTTAACAGGATTCCTAGGACCCTTTCTGAGATGCCTCACCTACTCATTTGTTTAAATTTCCCTGTAGACAAATTGACGATGGCGCTATCAGAGATCCAGAGTGTTCTGAATGTTGTGCTGGAGAAACAGCAGGCAGAGAAAGATGACCTCACCAAGAAGTACAGGTCTGGAAACAACACTGCTTTCTATTGCTTCACCACTTCTTGAGTTTCAAGTTTATCATGTTTTGTACACACACACACACACAAACACACACCCCACCCAAACACACACACCCCACCCAAACCAACATCCTGAGTGTGATGTTTATCAAGCTCTGCTGTGTGAGCTTATTGGTGAGTCAGTGACTAAAGAAAACAGTGGGGTGCATAGAATTAAAGAACAGAAAAGGGTGACCTTCTTGTCGTGCGAAAGCATTTTGCAAAGCTTAAACCTCATTATTAATAATTCTTAATTATGAAACCTCATTATAAAACTTGGATTATGAAACCTCATTATAAAACTTGGATTATGAAACCTCATTATAAAACCTCATATGTTGCGGTGTCACTACAGCCTGGGGTTCGATCCCACAAACGGCTGTGAACGGGAGTCCCATAGGGTGTCACACAATTGCCACAGCGTCGTCCAGGTTAGGGGAGGGTTTGGCCGGGGGTGCTTTACTTGGCTCATCGCGCTCTAGCGACTCCTTGTGGCGGGCCGGGCGCCTGCAGGCTGACTGGTCATCAGTTGAAAGGTGATTCCTCCGACACATTGGTGCAGCTGGCTTTCAGGTTAAGCGAGCGGGTGGTAAGAAGTGCAGTTTGGTGAGTCATGTTTTGGAGGAAGCATGACTCGACCTTCGCCTCTCCGGAGCCCGTTGGGAAGTTACAGCGATGAGACAAGATGTAGGGGGGGGGGGTCAAAAATAAATAAATAAAACTCATTATAAAAACCTCATTATTAAAACATTATTAAACCTCATAATCTGGCAGCGTGATTTAATTTGAAACTTTTCTTCAACAATGTGCGTTATAAAGAGGCAGCTAGATGGTGAAGTGTGATTCAACCCTCCAGAGAACGTGTTTCCACAGCTCCAGAGTCCAATGCCGGCGAGCTTTACACCACTCCAGCGCATGGTGATTTTAGGCTTGTGTGCGGTTGCTCGGCCATGGAAACCCATTTCATGAAGCTCCCGACAAACAGTTATTGTGCTGTCGTTGCTTCCAGAGGCAGTTAGGAACTCAGTAGGGAGTGTTTCAAATGAGGACAGACTATATTTACTCACTTCAGCAACTGGCGGTCCTGTTCGGCTGAGCTATTGTTGCTCCTAGTTTCCACTTCACAATAACAGCACTTACAGTTGACCGGGGTAGTTCTAGCAGTGCAGAAATTTGACGAACTGACTTGTTGGAAAGGTGGCATCCTACAACGGTGCCACGTTGAAAGTCTCTGAGCTCTTCAGTATGACCATTCTACTGCCAATGTTTGTCTATGGAGATTGCATGGCTGCGTGGTTGATTTTCAGCCACACCTGTCAACAACTGCCAAATCCACTAATTTGAAGGGGTGTCCACATACTTTTGTATATATAGTGTATCTCTGTGGGGGTCAACGTGTATTAGGGTCACAGTACTGTAAAGGTTCGTTATGAGTTTATTATGGGAAGAGTTGAGCATCCAGGGTTTGTCTCGTAAGGGTAGATTCAGTCCTAAAATACATTGTTGTATGGATAATACATGGATAACTTCAACTTCTCTTCATCCTCTTCTTCTTCCTTCTCCTGTTCCTCCTCATCTTCCTCTTCTTCTCTTCCTTTCCTCGTCCTCCTCTTCCTTCTTTCTTTCCCTCTCCTCCTCCTTCCTCCTCCTCTTCCTTCTCCTCCTCCCTCCTCCTCGTTCTCCTCTTCTTCCTCGTCCTCTCCTCCTTCTCCTGCAGGATAGCGTCAGACTCGTTCCGGCAGGGAGTGCTGCGTAGTCAGCTGACTTCGTTGGCGTCGCGTCAGAAGAGGCTGCTGGGTATCCTCCAGAAGCAAAGCGACTTCAAGCTCCAGCTCCGCACCTGGAGGGGCCCGACCCTGACTCAGCACCCCAAGACACAGCACTCCCAGGCGGGGAGAGATCAGAACATCTCACACTCATCAACCACCACTTCCAGCCCTGCTCCCTCAGAAAGGAGCCTCGCAGGCAGCCAGGAGGAGAGCCACGCTTCCCCCTTGTTCACGTCTACTGGTAGTCACGACAACCGAGACAAACAAGAAGGTAGTAGCCAGACATCTCAGGTAGCGCCGCCTCCAACACAACCTCCAACACGATCCGCTACCATGGTAACACTCCCTTGGATCGCCACCACGTCTACCCCTCAGCACACCACCAGGTATTTCGTGGTACCAATGCCCATGGCTCCTCCCTCATCGTCTCTGGCTCCACCCACCAGCACGACTCAGATCAGTAAGGACATTCCAACACAACACCGGGATGACAATAACAACAAAAACAACACTACCTTTCCATCACAACAAGGAAACAGAAACAGCCAACCACAACATGGAAACACCCCTGACATGGGAAGCAAGGTGTTACAACAAGGGACGCCCAGTGATGGAGAAGAGAACAGGAAGTTGATCAGGCTCATCAAGAGAGGGATCATCACACCAGGAGTGGATGTACTACAGCTGATGTGGAGGGTGAGGCAGGGCTGGGGGCAATTCCATTTAAATGTAATCAATTCAGGAAGGTAAGTTCGATTCACATTTTCCTCGTTGCTTTCGATGAGGAACGTCATATACAGTATATATTTCGATAGAAAAGGTCAATTTAACGTTCATATAAAATCATATATTTCCTCATATTTCAATGGAAAGGTTGAAATGACATGGCCGTATTCTGTTCTGTCTTCACAGGGCTGTGTCCACCAGGCTTCTCTGCTCCTAGAAGGCTGGATCAGAGACAGCGTCACGGGCAGAGAGTTCCAGGCCCCAGAGCTCTGGGTAGCAGCTATCCTGGGAAACAACATCCCTGTTTCCTCAACCTACGCCTGGGACAAGGTCAACACTACACTACAGTCTTCCTCTATTAGGAAATACACTACAACACACCTAGTGCTACAGAAAGACTACAAACACATTGATCATTTAATGTGACAAATCTTAGAATATTTTGCACTGCATTTCCTTGACTGCTGAAAGTTATTTTCAGGTAGCCTAAAGTTATTTCTCTTTCTCCCCTCTTAAAAAGTGTTTGTTGCTTTGAGGACCTTTGCACCCCTGTCTGGAAATTAATCTAGGAAAGACTGCGCTGTCCTGAGCCCAAGCTGGTAGAGAAGTTTGCCCCAGTGCTTGAAATGGATTGAAATAGGCGTTGGTACTTAATTTGGGGTGTTAACTCAACGGTCGAACATAGCAAAACACATCACATTCTGGAGAAATGGTACAGTGTTTTGTTACTAAAGTTTTCATAAGAAAAAGAAGGAAGTCGACTCATTCCTAATGATCTGGCTGAGTTTCAGTTTGTTCTGTGCTTATTGGTGTAAATATTTACTGTGAAAACGGAAACGGATCGAGTTTTTATCAAGTATTTGGATTTATCTTGATCTCTTTGAACATGATCATATCAAAAACCTTCTCTCTTACATAAGAAGAAACAAACACAAAAACACTTGCCAGGACTATTGACGTTGGATTGTCATCTCCCTAGCGATGTTTAATAAACTGTAGAACTGTAGGCTGTCGTGGTCGACATACCGAATCTTATCTGAATCTTGGGCTTGTCTGCTGTCCTAGACTTGTTGGTGCATTGTGGGCCGTAAAGCTGAATGTTGTCTTGGCTGACGAATGCTGCTATGTGGTACACTGAAAGAGGATTGCTTCATAAGATAGACATAACCATCTATAGATTTATAGTGATTTTATTATTTATTTCAAGGGGACAGCTGAAGCACAGCTAGAGGACAGCTAGAGGACAGCTAGAGGACAGCTAGAGGACAGCTAGAGGACAGCTAGAGGACAGCTAGAGGACAGCTGAAGCACAGCTAGAGGACAGCTAGAGGACAGCTAGAGGACAGCTAGAGGACAGCTGAAGCACAGCTAGAGGACAGCTGAAGCACAGCTAGAGGACAGCTAGAGGACAGTTAGAGGACAGCTGAAGCACAGCTAGAGGACAGCTAGAGGACAGCTAGAGGACAGCTAGAGGACAGCTGAAGCACAGCTAGAGGACAGCTAGAGGACAGCTAGAGGACAGCAGCTAGAGGACAGCTAGAGGACAGCTAGAGGACAGCTAGAGGACAGCTAGAGGACAGCTAGAGGACAGCTAGAGGACAGCTGAAGCACAGCTAGAGGACAGCTAGAGGACAGCTAGAGGACAGTTAGAGGACAGCTGAAGCACAGCTAGAGGACAGCTAGAAGCACAGCTAGAGGACAGCTAGAGGACAGCTAGAAGCACAGTTAGAGGACAGCTAGAGGACAGCTAGAGGCACAGCTAGAGGACAGCTGAAGCACAGTTAGAGGACAGCTAGAGGACAGCTAGAGGACAGCTAGAGGACAGCTGAAGCACAGCTAGAGGACAGCTAGAGGACAGCTAGAGGACAGCTAGGACAGCTAGAGGACAGCTAGAGGACAGTTAGAGGACAGCTGAACAGTTAGAGGACAGCTAGAGGACAGCTAGAGGACAGCTAGAGGACAGCTAGAGGACAGCTAGAGGACAGCTAGAGGACAGCTAGAGGACAGTTAGAGGACAGCTGAAGCACAGCTAGAGGACAGCTAGAGGACAGCTAGAGGACAGTTAGAGGACAGCTGAAGCACAGCTAGAGGACAGCTAGAGGACAGCTAGAGGACAGTTAGAGGACAGCTGAAGCACAGCTAGAGGACAGCTAGAGGACAGCTAGAGGACAGTTAGAGGACAGCTGAAGCACAGTTAGAGGACAGCTAGAGGACAGCTAGAGGACAGTTAGAGGACAGCTGAAGCACAGTTAGAGGACAGCTAGAGGACAGCTAGAGGACAGCTGAAGCACAGCTAGAGGACAGCTAGAGGACAGCTAGAGGACAGTTAGAGGACAGCTGAAGCACAGTTAGAGGACAGCTAGAGGACAGCTAGAGGACAGCTGAAGCTCAGCTAGAGGACAGTTAGAGGACAGCTGAAGCACAGCTAGAGGACAGCTGAAGCTCAGCTAGAGGACAGTTAGAGGACAGCTGAAGCACAGTTAGAGGACAGCTGAAGAACAGCTAGAGGACAGCTGAAGCACAGCTAGAGGACAGCTGAAGCACAGCTAGAGGACAGCTGAAGCACAGCTAGAGGACAGCTGAAGCACAGCTAGAGGACAGCTAGAGGACAGCTGAAGCAGCTAGAGGACAGTTAGAGGACAGCTGAAGCACAGAGGACAGTTAGAGGACAGCTGAAGCACAGCTAGAGGACAGCTGAAGCACAGCTAGAGGACAGTTAGAGGACAGCTGAAGCACAGTTAGAGGACAGCTGAAGCACAGCTAGAGGACAGCTGAAGCACAGCTAGAGGACAGCTAAGGCCTAAGAAGATAGACCCTCCGCTCTGCACTCGTTCTCATTCGTTAAATAAAAAATAGCTAAGCTTGGAAAGCAAAGACACACACACACACAGAGGGTAAAGGCATGGATACGTTTACAATAGCTATGTTATGGAAGATGGAAGGGCTTTATCCTGGATGGATGGATGGTCATGGATTTGCTAGTGTTAAGGGGGGGGTCTGCTGTCAATCATTGGTTCAGGTAACCCACGGCAGCCTCTCTCTACATATATAATGCAATGGTTTACATCTATAAAACATTAACCCTTTGTTGTTGCCTCCCATCGGTTGTAGATTGATTGTGTCATTCTGCTGTCTTGTCAGTGTGCCATGGTCACAGTGGCCTGGTTATATGCCACATTAAATGTTGTGGGAGAACGTAATGCACTTGTGTTGGCGCTCGCTCGCACGTACACACACACACACACACACACACTCACATAACACACACAATACAAGATTAGAAAAGGAACAAAAGTCTCCTACAAAGCATTACAGAGTATCCAATTGTTGAAATGGTTTGGAAACCCTTGTGTTTGTTTTGACAGGTGACGTACAGAGACAGGTCTCTGTCTGGTTACTTACTGGGCGTAGTGGACGTGACAGCCCCAGCAGCAGCATCACAGAAGCCTGCCGAATCCACACACCATGATGGCTCTTCTGCTCAGCCTCAGGACGTCCCCTCTGCAGGGGCACCTCTCTCAGGTCCGTCAGTTGGTGATTCTCCTATACAGCCTGCTATGTGACAGCTGGATTCTCCTATACAGCCTGCTATGTGACAGGTTGATTCTCCTACACAGCCTGCTATGTGACAGGTTGATTCTCCTATACAGCCTGCTATGTGACAGGTTGATTCTCCTACACAGCCTGATATGTGACAGGTTGATTCTCCTATACAACCTGCTATGTGACAGGTTGATTCTCCTATACAGCCTGCTATGTGACAGGTTGATTCTCCTATACAGCCTGCTATGTGACAGGTTGATTCTCCTACACAGCCTGATATGTGACAGGTTGATT
Source organism: Salvelinus alpinus (assembly GCF_045679555.1). NCBI lineage: Eukaryota > Metazoa > Chordata > Actinopteri > Salmoniformes > Salmonidae > Salvelinus > Salvelinus alpinus. Next base: position 8,674,665 of record NC_092104.1, on the reverse strand, counting down.
CTCCTATACAACCTGCTATGTGACAGGTTGATTCTCCTATACAGCCTGCTATGTGACAGGTTGATTCTCCTATACAGCCTGCTATGTGACAGGTTGATTCTCCTATACAGCCTGCTATGTGACAGGTTGATTCTCCTATACAGCCTGCTATTTGACAGGTTGATTCTACTATACAGCCTGCTATTTGACAGGTTGATTCTCCTATACAGCCTGCTATGTGACAGGTTGATTCTCCTATACAGCCTGCTATGTGACAGGTTGCCTAGTGTCTCTAACTCTTACTGACTGATGTGGAAGGGAAGGGAGAGAGGGGGGGGGGGGAGAGAGGCAGAGAGTGAGAGTGAGATGAAGGGAAGGGAAGGGAGAGAGAGACAGAAAGATAAGGGATGAGGGGGGGATGGAGGGGGAGAGAGGGATTAGGGGGGGGGGTTGAGGGAGGGGCAGAGCGAGATAAGGGATGGAGAGAGAGAGGGAGAGGGATTGGGAGGGGAGAGAGGGGCAGAGCAAGATAATGGATGGAGAGAGAGTGAGAGGGGGGGGGGGGGGAAGAGGGAGAAAGAGGGGGTGGGAGAGACCGAGAGAGAAAGAGTGAGGGGGGAGGGAGAGAGCAGTTCAACAGATAAAGTGTGACCGCTGAATCATGTCGTCTATCTTTCAATCATTAATAGGTCTAGACTTAAGGCCTAAGCTATAGTGCACCTGCTGAAGAAACACACACACACACGACCTGGTGATGGGATGCAGAAACACACACTATGGGAGTAGGAGAAATATGTAAATGAACATTACAGCGTGGGAATTTTACGGCTGGGAACGATTCATTGGCTAACTCTCACTGTTTTTGTCTCGCTCTCTACAGAGTCATCGGCAGTACTCAGAAATATAATGCAAATCAAGTCGATCAGATTAATTGGTGACGAGGAGTTTGTGCCCCATCATATAATGGACCGCTACTGGGACAGTCTTACACAGACACACACTGACGACTGGCTGTTTTAAACTGAACGGAGAGACTGAAGACAATGTTATTCATGTTATATTTCCTTGTTACTGTATCAGCGTTACTTAACACTGTTATCAATGTTGTAATGAAACTCTACTGAGACATTATCACACTGACAACTGGCTGTTTTAAACTCTTTATACCCCATGGAGACACTGAGGACTCATATTAATGTATGATTCATTGTTATCAATGTTATAATTCAAGATGTACAAGTGGGTGTTTTTAGAATGAACTCTTTATCCCACAAAGAGAACTGGACACTCTAGGGCAACTGATGTTATAATTAAGCAATAAGGCACGAGGGGGATGTGTTATATGCCCAATATACCGAGGCTAAGGGCTGTTCTTAAGCACGACGCAATGAAGAGTGCCTGGACACACCCCTTAGCCGTGGTATATTGGCCATATACCACAAACCCCCGAGCTGCCTTATTGCTATTATAAACTGGTTACCAACGTAATTAGAGCAGTTAAAAGTAAATGTTTTGTCATACCCGTGGTATACGGTCTGATATACCACGGCTGTCAGCCAATCAGCATTCAGGGCTCGAACTACCCAGTTTATAATGACTCTTATGTTACGCTAATGTTATAATGTAATGTTTTAAAAATGACTGTTATTTGAACACTCATCAATGTTATGATTTATTGATATTCAAGCCTCAAAACTATCAAAGTAGTTCTATGACGTCACCTTTATAGGTTCATTTGTTCTTCTCACGGTTGTGTTTTTCTCCTTAGTGTTGTTATTGTGAAGCCTCATTGGTTCTTGTGAAGCCTAATTGGTTCTTGTACAGCCTAATTGGTTCTTGTACAGCCTAATTGGTTCTTGTACAGCCTAATTGGTTCTTGTACAGCCTAATTGGTTATTGTACAGCCTAATTGGTTCTTGTACAGCCTAATTGGTTATTGTACAGCCTAATTGGTTCTTGTACAGCCTAATTGGTTATTGTACAGCCTAATTGGTTCTTGTACAGCCTAATTGGTTCTTGTACAGCCTAATTGGTTCTTGTACAGCCTAATTGGTTCTTGTACAGCCTAATTGGTTCTTGTACAGCCTAATTGGTTCTTGTGAAGCCTAATTGGTTCTTGTTTTTGTGTAAAGTAAAGTTGATCCAAATGTGGAACAGGCTCTTTGTAATTCCATTATTATTGGACCTGATTTAGACGTCCACAACAAGTTTAATTTTCTTAAGTAAACCATAATTGGATATTATGTTATTGTTAATTGACAGTAAAAAAAAAAAAAAAAAAAAAAATCTAAAGTGTTTAATAAAGAAAATTAAGTAATTATTGAATAAGAAAATTGTTGAATGTGTCCATTTGCTTATTATTTATGAGTGGTGTCTGGTTTGCCTCAGTTTGAAGCATCTAAGAAAGATGTGAAACATAAAACTTAATGTAATTTTCCGTAGTTCAGCCGGTGTGTGTGTGTGTGTGTGTCTGTGTGTGTGTGTGTGTGTGTGTGTGTCACTCTGCTATGAGTCAGTGCCAGCAGTGGGCGGAGAACTTGACTTTCGCTCGTGTCTCCGTGACTGCCTGCAGTGTATGTGTGTCTTCCCCCCTCTCTCTCTCGCACTCTGCCAAACCTCCCCTCCAAGCCATCGAGCGCCAGAGGTTCAGAGCGAGAGAGAGGGAGACAGACAGGACTCATGACTGTGCTGAATTTTCCGAATCAAGTTCCTTCACAAATGTGGTAAGTATTTTTCTGTGTCCTCTGCCTTTGTAAGTATTTGTTGTGCTTTACAGTAATAGCCCGTGATTGACAGATTATTTTTTTACCCGGAGCAAACTTAAGATCTCCTCTACGGCAGATGCTTAAAGTCTTATATACCAAAAGATGTATCATATTTTTGGACGGACAAAGTTTTTCAGTGAGGAGTGGGGATAATTTTTAACCACCTTCATTTACAGGTTATTCTGACTTTTCCCTCTTCTTGTTTTGCTCTAGCAGCACATTAATAGATATTTTTGTCCGACATTACGTTTTGCCTGGCATGAATGTTTAATTTGACTCAAAAGTGATAAAACATTGATTACTAGTAGCGCTGTTTAGGTTAGTCAAGTATGTCATGAGAGCTTTTAGCTTACTGAATTATAGGTTTATGTGACTACGTCCCTGTAATGAAAATGTATATTCATATCTGTACTACTAGGTTATAATTCAAGATACATGTTACTTGCTGTGTGTTTTAATTTATACTTCAAGATGTGTGTTTTAATTTATAATTCAAGATACATGTTACTGCTGTGTGTATTTAATTTATAATTCAAGATACATGTTACTGCTGTGTGTAATTCAATTACTTTTTTATGACTAACTTTTGAGTGTATTGTGCAGCGTAAAACTGTTTTTCTCTCTGTAGGCTGTCTAGTGAGACTTTGGAAAACTTTTTGATGGCACGTAATAGAAACTCAAAGACGTCTTTAGCGTGCAAGGTATGTACCTTTAGCTTTGATATGAGTACTGGTCTATTTCCCTGCTGTGTTTATTTAAATATTGGGCTGTCAGACTCCACCCCACAGTTTAGGAACACAGTATATCTTGTTCCGTGACAGGACGGTACATTAAAGGACCTTTTTCCACGAGTGTGTGTCTGCGCGTACGCGCGTTGTTGCGCGTGGCATGGCACAGAACTGTTGCATGAACACGATACCCCCGTATGAATATGTCTTAATGCATGTATGTTATCACACAGCTATTATAGATCATATTGAGAGAGAGAGAGAGAGAGAGAGAGACCATAATGCCTGTATGTTATCACACAGCTAATAGTCATTTATCATTGTTTTATTGTCTTGTCTTCTCTCAGAAGAATGAAAATAAGATGTCTCACACAGCTAATAGTCATTTATGTCATGTTGTTGCCCCCTCGCTACAGAATGAAGACTATACGCTTAAAGATGCACTGTGTAGAAATCTCTCCGGCATTTCCTGGTTGCTAAAATTCTAATAGTTTGCCTAATTTCAGTTTGTAACATAATACATAAGTATAGTATAGAGAATCATTGTACCATCTAAACTGCTGTGAAATATATATTTCAATAACAAAAAATATTGTATTTTCAGCTGTTTGAAACTGATGTACAAAACCGAAAGTAAAAGATGCTAAAATGAAACTAAAGAACGGAAACATAAAACTGGTGCACATAGAATTGATCTACCGCTTCTTAGACTTGCTTTCGATGACAGATCTATAAGTCATATTTCTACGTGAATTTGGTAGGTCGCCCAATTAGTTACATATTGCCTCTTAAAAGAGTAACTTTCATAATTTAAATTTTTTATTTTATTGAAAAACAGATGTTTTAGGCATAGTTATAGTGAAACACGTCAATTCTGGACTCTATTTTGACAGTTCATTGCAAAACTGATACATTTTGGTCTTTGAGTAGTAAATCTAGCTCTTGTTGCCTGTAGCGCAGCACTTCCCAAACTAGGGGTTGCGGCCCCATGTGGGGTCAGCTGATATGAAAATGGGGTGGCGGGAGAATTTCCAAAATCCTGGTAAAAAAAATATATACAAAATAAAATATTATTAGATCGTCTGTCTCTCAAAATCATTGTAATGAGATTAACCTTAAAAATCTAAATGGCCACACTTGACCTTTCAACTTGAATCATTCCTACAGTGAATGGCTAAGCCGCTACAGTATGAGACTTAATATTACAGGCCACCATTCATATGGTAAATACAATGTGTGGGGAGGCTGAGGCACAGAAACTCACATAAATACATTTGTCAGATAACAGTGTGAAACTAAGAATGTAATGCTATAGTTAGCGTTCAACAGGAAACTGAATGAATGACTCAACCCTCCTTATGCTCTCCAAATGGACGTTAGCTGTGAGGGCCGAGATGCCAATGCATTGACTTTAGTTCGCTACTTGTCGGGGGATGCTATTCATGAGGACATATTGTTCTGCCTCACGATTACCGAGCGTGAAACGGTACGGGATGTTCAGTATGCTGCGTTGTTATATTGACGAAAATATTCATGGGATCGAATGGTGGGCTTTTGCACAGATGAGGCTCGATCGATCATAGGACGGCAGGCGGGCCTCTGCGCTCTAGTTATGCATGTGTGTCCCTCTGCCATATGGACACATTGTATGACACACCCACTGAGCTATAATGGTTTCACCGAGAGCAACTGGCGGCAAAAGAGCTGAGCGCAGAACTCGGAGATATGCAGCAGGTAACTTCGACTGTAAACTACATCGCAAAACTGTGGAGAGATATCGGATCAGAGCATGACTGTTCTATTTCACTTGGCTTGGTGGTTATCGAGGTGAAGTGTTTTAATCTTTTTTGAATTGAGAGAGGAACTGTGGTCATTCACAATGGATGTAAAAAAAAAATATATATATATATATAAAAAACAAGACTGTTGACTTTCTGTGTAATGAAAATAAAATGTGTCTCCTTGCCTATGTAACAGACATATTTTGTGAAACTGAACGCAAGCATGCAGGGGAAATACAAAACAATTATACAGATGAGTGACGGAATCAGCGAAATCCGTTTGACTGTGATCCTGGCTCAGTTGACATCCCGGTAAGTGGAATCGAACAGCTGGTCGAGCTGTCACGTGGCCGAATGCTTCAGACCATGCATTCACGGGTCACTATGGAGGAAATTCGGTTCCTGACTCAAAGGGAATACCGTGCCGTCTCCCTCTGAGCATTACAAGGAATGGTACGCTGATTCAGTGCTGTCTGCATTAAAAACAAATATCGATCCAGGTTGGATGTGACAGGAGAGATGAGGTTCTCACTGTCGACCACGCCCCCTGACTTTGTGAACCTCCGTCGCAACATCCATCAAGCCCCCATCTCATTAGTGATGGTGAAATAAGATTTTCAATTGACTCTCGTAGCCCCACGTGAAACGTATATGATGGTGAGTTGAGAATACAATCAGAAATATTGTTAGAATGTTTTGCAATTGACTGTCATAGGCCCCAATTAACATGCTCTTTTTTTCAAATGGTTGTGGTCGCCAGAATTTTCAAATATCAAAATGGGGTCGTAGGCCAAAACAGTTTGGGAACCCCTGGCCTAGCGCTTCAACTCTACCATTGACATCGTAATGTAGAGACACATCTCAAGGGAGGGTTCGGTGTGAAATACACTCGCTTCTAGACAGTGGCGTAAAAATACTTTAAAGTACTACTTAAGTCGTTTTTTGGTGTTTCTGTACTTTACTATTTATATTTGGAACAACTTTTACTTCACTACATTCCTAAAGAAAATAGTGTACTTTTTACTCCATACATTTTCCCTGACACCCAGAAGTACTCATTGCAATTTGAATGATTAGCAAGACCGGAAAATGGTCAAATTCACGCACTTATTAAGAGAATACCCCTGGTCATCCCTACTACCTATGTTCTTATGGACTCAGTAAACACACATGCTTTGTTTGTAAATTATGTCTGAGTGTTGGAGTGTGCCCCTGGCTATCCGTATAAAAAAAAATAAGAAAATGTGCCTTCTGGCTAAGGCACATTTCCGCATATGACCAAATTCTACGTTTTTCGCATACTGTTTCATACACATCTATGTGGTTATACGAAGAAGAATGAAAAAATATGTAGGCTTTTAGGATTATACATTTATATTTTTAGCTACATCCGTCGTAACAAGAAATCGATGACGACTGTGGTCATGTTAACTCGCTAACAGTTGGCTCATCATAGGTCAGTGGCTGTGCGTTTTAATCCCACATGAGGCAGATATCATTTTTTCCCTCCAAATCCTTTATTTACAATATCCATCCAGTTCCCACACGTTTATAATTCTGAAAAGTGAAAGCCTACCTGTGAGAGGGGTCGCCCTGGTAATAGTTGTAGATTTTTATACAGTACCAATATGTGAGTTAATTTGACCATTGGGAAAAGAGCTACTGTGTAAATACTGCAGTGTGGGTTGGTTTGAATTGAGCCCCTAATCTTAATTTTCAAGGTGATGATTGCACTTTTCTTCCCTACACAATTGCAAGTGGCAATAGATGTCAGGAATGAGCAGCCTTACCACAGTGAGCTAACTGTCCACAACAGTATTTGCTTGCGATGTACATTAATTATCAGAGCATGTCAGTAGACTTCTGGTAAGTATGTTTACCCACCCCCCAAAAATGTATATTCATGATAAATTCCCACCCACAACTTCTCACCTGAATGCATTTTATTATTATTTTTGAAAGCGTTGGGCAAAGTCTGAAATGGGGTAGTTAACCTAATAACATGCTTTTCTTATTAAACTTATGTTAATAGCTTAGTGACATCATAGTCTTATGTTTGTTACAGTGCATCTGTTCATTGACACTGTTCCTGTTTCTTCTTCTGCAGAATGAAAATAAGATGTGCCCTGTTCCATAAATTGAGACAGAGGTGCTTCCTGTTGTCCCTGGCCCTGCTGCTGCTGTGTCTGCTGAAGCTGTTCTATGCTAAAGTAACTCTGAGGAACAGTTTCTACATCGAGCCCTATGGAATCACAGACCGCTCCTCACAGAACCCCAAACACCAGTACAACATCAACTGCACTGCCATATACCAACTGGACCCTGTGGAGGTAGATTGATAGATTGAATTTATTTGACAATTTTAAATATGTAAAAAAATATATATATCTTTTTCAAAATAACTTTAAAGGATAAGATGGTAAAGTCATATATTTTTCCATTATGATCCTTGTGTCAAAGGTAGGGAAGTCATTGGAGATCAGACGCAAAGTCATTGTGGACTTGGAGGATGACCGCCTCGTGTCTTTAACCTCAGACTGTGAGAGGTACTTGTGCTTTCTGTACAGTACTTTTGTAACTTGCCTTTGTTTTCTATGTATTTATTTTGACTGTGAATTTATTGTGACTGTTTTTAATGTTGTGAGTATTTTGTAAGTGTTTTTCTATGGCTGTAAGGATGACAGCCTAATTTCCCCCTTTGGTGATTTATAAAGTACTATCGCATCTCTCATATCTTCTAATCTCAGGTACATCGAGACGAGAGGATATGACGTCATCCCAGTGTCGGAAGAGGAGCGGGGGTTCCCGCTGGCGTACTCCTTGGTGGTGCATAAGAACGCTGCCATGGTCGAGAGGATCTTCAGGGCCACCTACGCCCCTCACAACCTCTACTGCATTCACTATGACCAGAAGGTAGGTTCGGCAGCCAGGTAGCCTAGAGAAGGTAGGGCAGGTAGCCTAGAGAAGGTAGAGCAGGTAGCCTAGAGAAGGTAGGGCCGGCAGCCAGGTAGCCTAGAGAAGGTAGGGCCGGCAGCCAGGTAGCCTAGAGAAGGTAGGGCCGGCAGCAAGGTAGCCTAGAGAAGGTAGGGCTGGCAGCCAGGTAGCCTAGAGAAGGTAGGGCCGGCAGCCTAGAGAAGGTAGGGCCGGCAGCAAGGTAGCCTAGAGAAGGTAGGGCCGGCAGCAAGGTAGCCTAGAGAAGGTAGGGCCGGCAGCCAGGTAGCCTAGAGAAGGCAGGTCGGCAGCCTAGAGAAGGTAGGGGAAAATCAGAGGGGATTTGTGCTGACTACTTGAGGGTTTTTAGTGACGTTTGTGTGTATTGGGAAGAGTTGGGTACAGCAGCAGACACATTTCTGTCTCCTATGGATTATTGATAGGCGTCTTCTTATCCCTCTAGTCCTCTCAGAGCTTCATAGCAGCCATGAGGAACTTGGCTCACTGCTTCCCCAACCTCTTCCTAGCCTCCAAGCTGGAGTCAGTGCAGTACGCCCACATCACACGGCTTAACGCCGACCTCAACTGCCTCAACGACCTGTTAGAAAGGTCAGAGGTCAAGTGGAAGTATGTCATCAACCTCTGCGGCCAGGACTTCCCCCTCAGGTAAACCCCCCCCCCCCCCCCCCCCTCCACACTTTTGCAGATTATTTTACTCATCGTATAATTGTTTTAATAATGTCTTATTGTCACACACACTGGATAGATGTAGTGAAATGTGTAGTTTTACAGGGTCAGCCACAGTGGTACGGTGCCTCTGGAGCCAATTAGGGTTAAGTGCCTTGCTCAAGAGCACATCGACAGATTATAGTCCTAGTCCTTATCTGTAGTCTTTTAAAATCGTTCTTATAGTCATATACCCCTGAAATGGCACCCCTACTCTGGTCCGTAGTACACGGTATAGTCTTTAACTGTAAAGTGTTGAAAAGCACTGTACAAATGAAATGTATGATAATGATTATTATTATCATTAGGTCGAACGGTGAGCTGGTGTCGGAGCTGCAGGCGCTGAACGGAGCCAACATGCTGGAGACCTCCCGTCCCAGCGAGCTGAAGAAACAGCGCTTTCGTTTCCAGCACCAGCTGAAGGACGTGCCCTACGAGTACCGCCGCTTACCCGTCCGAACCACACAGGCCAAGGCGCCGCCGCCGCACGACATTGAGATGTTCATCGGCAGCGCCTACTTCGTCTTGTCCCGTGACTTTGTCCATTACGTCGAAACCAGCCGGGTGGCGAGGGACTTCCTGGAATGGTCAGCTGACACTTACTCTCCGGATGAACATTTCTGGGCGACGTTGACGAGAATCCCCGGTGTACCGGGAGAGATCTCCCGGTCTGCCCCAGATGTAACAGACTTGAAGAGTAAGACACGTCTGGTGAAATGGAATTATCTGGAAGGGTCTCTGTACCCTCCCTGCACTGGGACTCACATGAGGAGTGTCTGTATATATGGGGCTGCAGAGCTGCGATGGTTGCTAAACTATGGCCACTGGTTCGCTAACAAGTTTGACCCCAAAGTTGACCCGGTGCTTATCAAGTGCTTGGAGGAGAAATTGGATGAGAAACGTAGGCAATGGGAAAACACGGTGCAGAATTGAAAAGGAAAAACTACTGTAAATGAAATGGGAGAATCAGTTCATTTCTTGGTTTATATGGAAGATTTACCCAGCCTGCAGATGAAGTACTTTGTTCCTCTATCAACTAACTGCAAGTAATAAGTCAAATTCTGCAGTAGCAGGATTTTCTTGTTTTACAAAAAATTACTTTTTATGTCTATTGAATACGAGTTCAAACTAGTTGAACCCCACTGAAAATGAAGTGTTGAAGTTCAATTGAACTGTTCGAATAAAAGGCGTCGCCCAACTGTTCTTTAATGATGTCCAAGATGGGTGTTTCAGAGGATAGCGAAACAAGACGATCAATGGCCAAGATATCTACACTGCTTGTTCTGTCACGGATATCGCAAAGATCTTGTCACATGTTGCAATAACAGCTAATGGAACGTCTCATCTTGATACCAGATCCAAGGAGAAATGCATGTAGATTCTCTAAGATCTTGTCACGTAGGTAAAATGTTAAACTCTTTACCAAACCAACAATACCAAAGATACTCAACTGTAACAAAACGGCACATCAAAGCTGGATGTCAGGTTTTTATACATTTTCATGGAAACACTTTTTTTTTGTATTAGTATTAAGAATTAGTATTTTAGTATTAAGAATTAGTATTTTAGTATTTATCATCTAAATTATAGTATATATTTGTAGAGAAAGGAGTTTGATACAGCAGTAATGCAACAAGGTTTATATCTCTAAGTATAAATTATTTGTTTCTTAATAAATCTATCTCTCTGAATAGTTTCTTAAGGCATAATTCATGAAGTGGTTTTACTTGGTCACTATATCTTGTTCCCTACCCTAGCTCACTGTCTATCCATAAGTAGGAATTACACTATATCTTGTTCCCTACCCTAGCTCACTGTCTATCCATAAGTACATACACTATATCTTGTTCCCTACCCTAGCTCACTGTCTATCCATAAGTACATACACTATATCTTGTTCCCTACCCTAGCTCACTGTCTATCCATAAGTACATACACTATATCTTGTTCCCTACCCTAACTCACTGTCTATCCATAAGTGCATACACTATATCTTGTTCCCTACCCTAGCTCACTGTCTATCCATAAGTACATACACAAAGACCTATATAGTACCTGAAGTTTAGGAAGTTGAATGTGTAGGCTTTGTACTGTATTGAGGTAAGTTCAGTGTTGTGTTTTGGGGTAGATGCACTGTTATATGCTGGTATTCCCCTCACACTGCCTGCTGCAGTTGTACTTGTACTTCTTGATACTAACTGGTGTTTTAATCTCCTCTGTGACGTCTCCACAGCCCAGAGCTCTCAAGACTGAGGACTCTGCAGCACTAATATACATCAACTCTGCATTGGCCGGTCGGGAAGAGACCAGCCGCTACAGCTCAGGCTGCCTAGTGTCTGGTCTACACTCAAATCAAATGTATTTATATAGCCCTTCTTACATCAGCTGATATCTCAAAGTGCTGTACAAAAACCCAGCCTAAAACCCCAAACAGCAAGCAATGCAGGTGTAGAAGCACGGTGGCTAGGAAAAACTCCCTACACTCTGACTCCTGGCACAGTCCTCAGAGTGCAGTTAGAGAGGAGTGAGGGAGGGAGGGATGGAAGGGGGAAAGGAGGGAGGGGGGGATAGAGAGAAGGAGGGAGAGGAGGAGGAGAGGAGGGAGCCTCTCCTACTCCTACCACTGGCAGCCAAGAAAGTAATGTCTCCCCTACGGCCTGCAACGTTAAACAGATGACACAACTCAGCCCTGCTGCTGTTACCAAGCCAATGCTGATGTAGTCGGAAATGTGATCATTTGTGATGCTATGGAGCTCGTGAATCTTAATATGCCAGGTTACCACAACAAATAATGTAGCAGATAGCAGGACAAGTTGTTGGTTTGTGTTGCAGACAGGGCCGGCTGGCTGGCTGGCTGGCTAACTGACAAGCCCGGCTGACTGGATGGCTGGATGGCTGGCCGGCTAGATGATTGGCTGGCTGGATGACTGGCTGGTTGGTACTATGCTCCACTGTGTCAATCAGGTGTCGTCGTCTCATAGTGGGACTCTTAGGCTGCGTCCCAAATAGCACCCTGTTCCCTATACAGTTCCCCCACAGGGCCCTGGTCAAAAGTAGTGCCCTATATAGAGAATAGGGTACCATTTGGGACACACCCTGAATGGAGTGATGGTAGAGAGGGCGTCAAATGGAAAACATCTTGTCCCCTGGGACATCACGTCTACACACAGTGAGCAGTGATAGAGCTTCTTAAAGCCCATTTGGTTTTTCCTGGTTATAGAAATTATTTTTTAATAATGGACCAAATTTGACTTCCAGTAATGGAATATGTAGTATTTCACGTGATGTCTAACCAGCCATGTTATTTATGGACTGTAATACTAGCTGCTAGCTACCTCACTGCTACATTATTTGTTGTGTGTGACAGCTGAATATTACTAGTATTACTACTAATCACAGGAGACTGCTGAGGGGAGGAATGGTATAAAACACATGAAAACCAGTGTTTGAGGTCGATATCATTCCATTTATTCCGTTCCAGCCATTACAATGAGCCCGTCCTCCCCAATTAAGGTGCCACCAACCTCCTGGGATGTATCTGCTTCGAAACGATCGTACTATAGTGCAGTATCTCCGATCACCCAGCGCATTCTCAGATCACCCTGCAGTCTTTATCTCCCTGCAGTCTCGCTGATCTCCCTGCAGTCTCTGTAATCTCCCTGCAGTCTATATGATCTCCCTGCAGTCTCTGTAATCTCCCTGCAGTCTCTGTAATCTCCCTGCAGTCTATATGATCTCCCTGCAGTCTCGCTGATCTCCCTGCAGTCTCGAATCTCCCTGCAGTCTCTATGATCTCCCTGCAGTCTCGCTGATCTCCCTGCAGTCTATATAAATCAAATTTGATTTGATTTGATTTATATGATCTCCCTGCAGTCTCTATGATCTCCCTGCAGTCTCTGTAATCTCCCTGCAGTCTATATGATCTCCCTGCAGTCTCTGTAATCTCCCTGCAGTCTCTGTAATCTCCCTGCAGTCTCGCTGATCTCCCTGCAGTCTATATGATCTCCCTGCAGTCTCTGTAATCTCCCTGCAGTCTCGCTGATCTCCCTGCAGTCTCTGTGTCTGGCAGTTGTTCAACTGAACATTAACATTACAGTAGAGTTTTGATTAATGTGTGCGCACACACACACACACACACACACACACACACACGCACACACCCACAGGTGCCCAGATAAACCGTATATTGGAGTATTGATTCATGAGGAGACAAAGGTCGTTTAAAGGTCTCTAATTGGCCCCCAGGTGATCACCAGACAGGAAACAGCTGGTGTGAAGCTCACTGATTGGTCTGGTAATGGAGGGGATTCCCCCATATTTCTCTAATGTAAAGGTCCCTGAGCCATAAAAACATCCTGGTCACAGACTTATTTGTGCAGTTGGCAACACAGCACAAACAAATCTGCGATCAGGCTACCACTAAAAGACTTGAGATATAGCTAGTTTACCAAGGTGACAGTAGAACCAGCAATAAAGAACGGTTGCCATTAACAACAGACACCGATGTACTGCACACCGCCTTTAAGCTGTTTCAGGTGCAGCAGGTGTCAAATGCATAGAAAGAGAGAGGGAGGAGAGGTGTCATGCATAGGAAGAGAGAGAGAGAGGAGAGGTGTCATGCATAGGAAGAGGGAGAGAGGAGAGGTGTCATGCATAGGAAGAGAGGGAGAGAGGAGAGGTGTCATGCATAGGAAGAGGGAGAGAGGAGAGGTGTCATGCATAGGAAGAGAGAGAGGGAGGAGAGGTGTCATGCATAGGAAGAGGGAGAGAGGAGAGGTGTCATGCATAGGAAGAGGGAGAGAGGAGAGGTGTCATGCATAGGAAGAGTGGAGAGAGGAGAGGTGTCATGCATAGAAAGAGGGAGAGAGGAGATGTGTCATGCATAGGAAGAGAGGGAGAGAGGAGCGGTGTCATGCATAGGAAGAGAGAGAGAGGAGATGTGTCATGCATAGGAAGAGGGAGAGAGGAGAGGTGTCATGCATAGGAAGAGAGGGAGAGAGGAGAGGTGTCATGCATAGGAAGAGAGAGAGAGGAGATGTGTCATGCATAGGAAGAGAGGGAGAGAGGAGAGGTGTCATGCATAGGAAGAGAGAGAGGGAGGAGAGGTGTCATGCATAGGAAGAGAGGGAGAGAGGAGAGGTGTCATGCATAGGAAGAGAGAGAGAGGAGATGTGTCATGCATAGGAAGAGGGAGAGAGGAGAGGTGTCATGCATAGGAAGAGAGGGAGAGAGGAGAGGTGTCATGCATAGGAAGAGAGGGAGAGAGGAGAGGTGTCATGCATAGGGAGAGAGGAGAGGTGTCATGCATAGGAAGAGAGGGAGAGAGGAGAGGTGTCATGCATAGGAAGAGAGGGAGAGAGGAGAGGTGTCATGCATAGGGAGAGAGGAGAGGTGTCATGCATAGGGAGAGAGGAGAGGTGTCATGCATAGGAAGAGAGGGAGAGAGGAGAGGTGTCATGCATAGAAAGAGAGGGAGAGAGGAGAGGTGTCATGCATAGGAAGAGGGAGAGAGGAGAGGTGTCATGCATAGGAAGAGGGAGAGAGGAGAGGTGTCATGCATAGGAAGAGAGAGAGAGGAGAGGTGTCATGCATAGGAAGAGGGAGAGAGGAGAGGTGTCATGCATAGGAAGAGGGAGAGAGGAGAGGTGTCATGCATAGGAAGAGAGAGAGGAGAGGTGTCATGCATAGAAGGGGAGGAGGAGAGGTGTCATGCATAGGAAGAGAGGGAGAGAGGAGAGGTGTCATGCATAGGAAGAGAGAGAGAGGAGATGTGTCATGCATAGGAAGAGGGAGAGAGGAGAGGTGTCATGCATAGGAAGAGAGGGAGAGAGGAGAGGTGTCATGCATAGGAAGAGAGGGAGAGAGGAGAGGTGTCATGCATAGGGAGAGAGGAGAGGTGTCATGCATAGGAAGAGAGAGAGAGGAGAGGTGTCATGCATAGGAAGAGAGGGAGAGAGGAGAGGTGTCATGCATAGAAAGAGAGGGAGAGAGGAGAGGTGTCATGCATAGGAAGAGAGAGAGAGGAGAGGTGTCATGCATAGGAAGAGAGAGAGTGGAGAGGTGTCATGCATAGGAAGAGAGAGAGAGGAGAGGTGTCATGCATAGGAAGAGGGAGAGAGGAGAGGTGTCATGCATAGAAAGGGGGAGAGAGGAGAGGTGTCATGCATAGGAAGAGAGAGAGAGGAGAGGTGTCATGCATAGAAAGGGGGAGAGAGGAGAGGTGTCATGCATAGGAAGAGGGAGAGAGGAGAGGTGTCATGCATAGGAAGAGAGAGAGGAGAGAGAAGTCATGCATAGGAAGAGGGAGAGAGGAGAGGTGTCATGCATAGGAAGGGGGAGAGAGGAGAGGTGTCATGCATAGAAAGGGGGAGAGAGGAGAGGTGTCATGCATAGGAAGAGGGAGAGAGGAGAGGTGTCATGCATAGGAAGATAGGGAGAGAGGAGAGGTGTCATGCATAGGGAGAGAGGAGAGGTGTCATGCATAGGGAGAGAGGAGAGGTGTCATGCATAGGAAGAGAGGGAGAGAGGAGAGGTGTCATGCATAGAAAGGGGGAGAGAGGAGAGATGTCATGCATAGGAAGAGGGAGAGAGGAGAGGTGTCATGCATAGAAAGAGAGAGAGGGAGAGTGGAGAGGTGTCATGCATAGGAAGAGGGAGAGAGGAGAGGTGTCATGCATAGGAAGAGAGAGAGAGGAGAGAGAGGAGAGGTGTCATGCATAGGAAGAGAGAGAGAGGAGAGGTGTCATGCATAGAAAGAGAGAGAGGGAGAGAGGAGAGGTGTCATGCATAGGAAGAGGGAGAGAGGAGAGGTGTCATGCATAGAAAGAGAGAGAGGGAGAGTGGAGAGGTGTCATGCATAGGAAGAGAGAGAGAGGAGAGGTGTCATGCATAGAAAGAGAGAGAGGGGAGAGAGGAGAGGTGTCATGCATAGGAAGAGGGAGAGTGGAGAGGTGTCATGCATAGGAAGAGAGGGAGAGAGGAGAGGTGTCATGCATAGGAAGAGAGGGAGAGTGGAGAGGTGTCATGCATAGGAAGAGGGAGAGAGGAGAGGTGTCATGCATAGGAAGAGGGAGAGAGGAGAGGTGTCATGCATAGGAAGAGAGAGAGAGGAGAGGTGTCATGCATAGAGAGAGAGAGGGAGAGAGGAGAGGTGTCATGCATAGAAAGAGGGAGAGTGGAGAGGTGTCATGCATAGGAAGAGAGGGAGAGAGGAGAGGTGTCATGCATAGAAAGAGAGAGAGTGGAGAGGTGTCATGCATAGGAAGAGGGAGAGAGGAGAGGTGTCATGCATAGGAAGATAGAGAGAGAGGTGTCATGCATAGGAAGATAGAGAGAGAGGTGTCATGCATAGGGAGAGAGGAGAGGTGTCATGCATAGAAAGAGAGAGAGTGGAGAGGTGTCATGCATAGGAAGAGAGGGAGAGTGGAGAGGTGTCATGCATAGAAAGAGAGAGAGTGGAGAGGTGTCATGCATAGGAAGAGGGAGAGTGGAGAGGTGTCATGCATAGAAAGAGAGAGAGTGGAGAGGTGTCATGCATAGAAAGAGAGAGAGTGGAGAGGTGTCATGCATAGGAAGAGAGAGAGAGGAGAGGTGTCATGCATAGGAAGAGAGAGAGTGGAGAGGTGTCATGCATAGGAAGAGAGAGAGAGGAGAGGTGTCATGCATAGAAAGAGAGAGAGAGGAGAGGTGTCATGCATAGGAAGATAGAGAGAGGAGAGGTGTCATGCATAGAAAGAGAGAGAGTGGAGAGGTGTCATGCATAGGAAGAGGGAGAGAGGAGAGGTGTCATGCATAGAAAGAGAGAGAGGGAGAGTGGAGAGGTGTCATGCATAGGAAGAGAGAGAGAGGAGAGGTGTCATGCATAGAAAGAGAGAGAGGGAGAGAGGAGAGGTGTCATGCATAGGAAGAGAGAGAGAGGAGAGGTGTCATGCATAGAAAGAGAGAGAGGGAGAGTGGAGAGGTGTCATGCATAGGAAGAGGGAGAGAGGAGAGGTGTCATGCATAGAAAGAGAGAGAGAGAGAGGAGAGATGTCATGCATAGGAAGAGAGGGAGAGAGGTGTCATGCATAGGAAGATAGAGAGAGAGGTGTCATGCATAGGGAGAGAGGAGAGGTGTCATGCATAGAAAGAGAGAGAGTGGAGAGGTGTCATGCATAGGAAGAGAGGGAGAGAGGAGAGGTGTCATGCATAGAAAGAGAGAGAGTGGAGAGGTGTCATGCATAGGAAGAGGGAGAGAGGAGAGGTGTCATGCATAGAAAGAGAGAGAGTGGAGAGGTGTCATGCATAGAAAGAGAGAGAGTGGAGAGGTGTCATGCATAGAAAGAGAGAGAGTGGAGAGGTGTCATGCATAGAAAGAGAGAGAGTGGAGAGGTGTCATGCATAGAAAGAGAGAGAGTGGAGAGGTGTCATGCATAGAAAGAGAGAGAGTGGAGAGGTGTCATGCATAGAAAGAGAGAGAGTGGAGAGGTGTCATGCATAGGAAGAGAGGGAGAGAGGAGAGGTGTCATGCATAGAGAGAGAGAGGAGAGGTGTCATGCATAGGAAGAGAGGGAGAGAGGAGAGGTGTCATGCATAGAAAGAGAGAGAGAGGAGAGGTGTCATGCATAGAAAGAGAGAGAGTGGAGAGGTGTCATGCATAGGAAGAGAGGGAGAGAGGAGAGGTGTCATGCATAGAAAGAGAGAGAGTGGAGAGGTGTCATGCATAGAAAGAGAGAGAGTGGAGAGGTGTCATGCATAGGAAGAGGGAGAGAGGAGAGGTGTCATGCATAGAAAGAGAGAGGGAGAGAGGAGAGATGTCATGCATAGGAAGAGAGGGAGAGAGGTGTCATGCATAGGAAGATAGAGAGGAGAGGTGGCATCAGCCCATCTAAGACAGGTGTTTTGTCCATTGAGAATCAGCTCCTGACAATGACCTCAATTCATCCTTGTTGTACAGCGTTTAGGGTGGTAGAGGACAGGTGAAATGAGAACATGAAACCTCCTCTGCTCTCTGTCTCCAGGTACACACACACAATGAACAATAAGAGTCATTATCTTTCCCCTCTGCTGGTATGTTGGACTTGGCCCAAGATGAGTTGGCTTTTTTCCTCTTCTCTCTTCCTGACAGACTGGCTCTCTTCCTGACAGACTGGCTCTCTTCCTGACAGACTGGCTCTCTTCCTGACAGTCTGGCTCTCTTCCTGACAGACTGGCTCTCTTCCTGACAGACTGGCTCTCTTCCTGACAGACTGGCTCTCTTCCTGACAGACTGGCTCTCTTCCTGACAGACTGGCTCTCTTCCTGACAGACTGGCTCTCTTCCTGACAGACTGGCTCTCTTCCTGACAGACTGGCTCTCTTCCTGACAGACGGGCTCTCCTTATGACAGACAGGCTCTCTTCCTGACAGACAGGCTCTCTTCCTGACAGACTGGCTCTCTTCCTGACAGACGGGCTCTCCTTATGACAGACAGGCTCTCTTCCTGACAGACTGGCTCTCTTCCTGACAGACGGGCTCTCCTTATGACAGACAGGCTCTCTTCCTGACAGACTGGCTCTCTTCCTGACAGACTGGCTCTCCAACTACTGTGGTACTATGTCATCTTGACTACTTTTTGATCATCAGAGGCTGAGCCTTCAGGGTGGTTTTGTCTGTTTGTGTGCTACAAATTAGACGGGAGAATGACCTCCCTCACCCCATTCAGTAATTACTTCCCTGACTTAATACATTAGACTGTGACTCACAGTTCCAAGATAGTTTGTCACAAAAAGAGGGATGAAAAACATTCGGTCCATACAGAAGCCCTTCTAGAGGACCTGTTCTGTCCAGACAGAAGCCCTTCCAGAGGACCTGTTCTGTCCAGACAGAAGCCCTTCCAGAGGACCTGTTCTGTCCAGACAGAAGCCCTTCCAGAGGACCTGTTCTGTCCTGACAGAAGCCCTTCTAGAGGACCTGTTCTGTCCAGACAGAAGCCCTTCTAGAGGACCTGTTCTGTCCAGACAGAAGCCCTTCTAGAGGACCTGTTCTGTCCAGACAGAAGCCCTTCCAGAGGACCTGTTCTGTCTAGACAGAAGCCCTTCCAGAGGACCTGTTCTGTCCAGACAGAAGCCCTTCTAGAGGACCTGTTCTGTCCTGACAGAAGCCCTTCTAGAGGACCTGTTCTGTCCATACAGAAGCCCTTCCAGAGGACCTGTTCTGTCCAGACAGAAGCCCTTCCAGAGGACCTGTTCTGTCCAGACAGAAGCCCTTCCAGAGGACCTGTTCTGTCCAGACAGAAGCCCTTCCAGAGGACCTGTTCTGTCCAGACAGAAGCCCTTCCAGAGGACCTGTTCTGTCCAGACAGAAGCCCTTCCAGAGGACCTGTTCTGTCCAGACAGTTGCCCTTCTAGAGGACCTGTTCTGTCCAGACAGAAGCCCTTCTAGAGGACCTGTTCTGTCCAGACAGAAGCCCTTCCAGAGGACCTGTTCTGTCCAGACAGAAGCCCTTCCAGAGGACCTGTTCTGTCCAGACAGAAGCCCTTCCAGAGGATCTGTTCTGTCTAGACAGAAGCCCTTCCAGAGGACCTGTTCTGTCCAGACAGAAGCCCTTCCAGAGGACCTGTTCTGTCCAGACAGAAGCCATTCCAGAGGACCTGTTCTGTCCAGACAGAAGCCCTTCTAGAGGACCTGTTCTGTCCATACAGAAGCCCTTCCAGAGGACCTGTTCTGTCCAGACAGAAGCCCTTCTAGAGGACCTGTTCTGTCCAGACAGAAGCCCTTCTAGAGGACCTGTTCTGTCCAGACAGAAGCCCTTCCAGAGGACCTGTTCTGTCTAGACAGAAGCCCTTCTAGAGGACCTGTTCTGTCCAGACAGAAGCCCTTCCAGAGGACCTGTTCTGTCTAGACAGAAGCCCTTCTAGAGGACCTGTTCTGTCCAGACAGAAGCCCTTCTAGAGGACCTGTTCTGTCCAGACAGAAGCCCTTCTAGAGGACCTGTTCTGTCCAGACAGAAGCCCTTCTAGAGGACCTGTTCTGTCCTGACAGAAGCCCTTCTAGAGGACCTGTTCTGTCCAGACAGAAGCCCTTCCAGAGGACCTGTTCTGTCCAGACAGAAGCCCTTCTAGAGGACCTGTTCTGTCCAGACAGAAGCCCTTCCAGAGGACCTGTTCTGTCCATACAGAAGCCCTTCCAGAGGACCTGTTCTGTCTAGACAGAAGCCCTTCCAGAGGACCTGTTCTGTCTAGACAGAAGCCCTTCCAGAGGACCTGTTCTGTCCAGACAGAAGCCCTTCTAGAGGACCTGTTCTGTCTAGACAGAAGCCCTTCCAGAGGACCTGTTCTGTCTAGACAGAAGCCCTTCCAGAGGACCTGTTCTGTCCAGACAGAAGCCCTTCTAGAGGACCTGTTCTGTCCATACAGAAGCCCTTCCAGAGGACCTGTTCTGTCCAGACAGAAGCCCTTCTAGAGGACCTGTTCTGTCTAGACAGAAGCCCTTCTAGAGGACCTGTTCTGTCTAGACAGAAGCCCTTCTAGAGGACCTGTTCTGTCTAGACAGAAGCCCTTCCAGAGGACCTGTTCTGTCCAGACAGAAGCCCTTCCAGAGGACCTGTTCTGTCTAGACAGAAGCCCTTCTAGAGGACCTGTTCTGTCCAGACAGAAGCCCTTCCAGAGGACCTGTTCTGTCTAGACAGAAGCCCTTCTAGAGGACCTATTCTGTCCAGACAGAAGCCCTTCTAGAGGACCTGTTCTGTCCAGACAGAAGCCCTTCTAGAGGACCTGTTCTGTCCAGACAGAAGCCCTTCTAGAGGACCTGTTCTGTCCTGACAGAAGCCCTTCTAGAGGACCTGTTCTGTCCAGACAGAAGCCCTTCCAGAGGACCTGTTCTGTCCAGACAGAAGCCCTTCTAGAGGACCTGTTCTGTCCAGACAGAAGCCCTTCCAGAGGACCTGTTCTGTCCATACAGAAGCCCTTCCAGAGGACCTGTTCTGTCTAGACAGAAGCCCTTCCAGAGGACCTGTTCTGTCCAGACAGAAGACCTTCTAGAGGACCTGTTCTGTCCATACAGAAGCCCTTCTAGAGGACCTGTTCTGTCTAGACAGAAGCCCTTCCAGAGGACCTGTTCTGTCTAGACAGAAGCCCTTCTAGAGGACCTGTTCTGTCTAGACAGAAGCCCTTCTAGAAGACCTGTTCTGTCCTGACAGAAGCCCTTACAGAGGACCTGTTCTGTCCAGACAGAAGCCCTTCTAGAGGACCTGTTCTGTCCAGACAGAAGCCCTTCTAGAGGACCTGTTCTGTCCAGACAGAAGCCCTTCCAGAGGACCTGTTCTGTCCAGACAGAAGCCCTTCTAGAGGACCTGTTCTGTCCAGACAGAAGCCCTTCCAGAGGACCTGTTCTGTCCAGACAGAAGCCCTTCCAGAGGACCTGTTCTGTCCAGACAGAAGCCCTTCTAGAGGACCTGTTCTGTCCAGACAGAAGCCCTTATAGAGGACCTGTTCTGTCCTGACAGAAGCCCTTCTAGAGGACCTGTTCTGTCCAGACAGAAGCCCTTCCAGAGGACCTGTTCTGTCCAGACAGAAGCCCTTCTAGAGGACCTGTTCTGTCCAGACAGAAGCCCTTCTAGAGGACCTGTTCTGTCCAGACAGAAGCCCTTCTAGAGGACCTGTTCTGTCCAGACAGAAGCCCTTCTAGAGGACCTGTTCTGTCCATACAGAAGCCCTTCCAGAGGACCTGTTCTGTCCAGACAGAAGCCCTTCCAGAGGACCTGTTCTGTCCAGACAGAAGCCCTTCTAGAGGACCTGTTCTGTCCAGACAGAAGCCCTTCTAGAGGACCTGTTCTGTCCAGACAGAAGCCCTTCTAGAGGACCTGTTCTGTCCAGACAGAAGCCCTTCTAGAGGACCTATTCTGTCCAGACAGAAGCCCTTCTAGAGGACCTGTTCTGTCCAGACAGAAGCCCTTCTAGAGGACCTGTTCTGTCCAGACAGAAGCCCTTCTAGAGGACCTGTTCTGTCCAGACAGAAGCCCTTCTAGAGGACCTGTTCTGTCCAGACAGAAGCCCTTCTAGAGGACCTGTTCTGTCCAGACAGAAGCCCTTCTAGAGGACCTATTCTGTCCTGACAGAAGCCCTTCTAGAGGACCTATTCTGTCCAGACAGAAGCCCTTCTAGAGGACCTGTTCTGTCCAGACAGAAGCCCTTCCAGAGGACCTGTTCTGTCCTGACAGAAGCCCTTCCAGAGGACCTGTTCTGTTCTGACCAGTCTGTTGCTGGTTTTATATTTAATATATTTAATCTGAAGTTGGAACACATTTTATAACAAAATATGAACTAATGTGATGTAGAATTAGCATCTGATCCGGTCATAGAGCTGGGCCACATGTTATGACGAGGTCGGTATGAACGCCGTTTTCTGAGTGGACTTATTTGTCATGGATTTAGGGACCTGGGAGACCCACTAAAGTTAGTAGCAGTACTGTGAGAAGAAGATCCACAGTAAAACCCTGTCACTTTCTGTTGCTCTCCAAGGAGTGAAGGTCACTGTTGAAAGTAGTATGTTTACCACGGCATTGTTTAAAACCTCTTAATTAAGGATCCGTCCCTTTTCTAATAATCTTTTCTGTTTGGCTGAAGTATGCATTATGTTTCAACCTCTGTGCTTAAGGGCCGAATGGACTCTCTCTGGTCCATAGTAGGTGAATGGACTCTCTGGTACATAGTAGGTGAATGGACTCTCTCCGGCCCATAGTAGGTGAATGGACTCTCTCTGGCCCATAGTAGGTGAATGGACTCTCTCTGGCCCATAGTAGGTGAATGGACTCTCTCCGGCCCATAGTATGTGAATGGACTCTCTCTGGCCCATAGTAGGTGAATGGACTCTCTCTGGCCCATAGTAGGTGAATGGACTCTCTCTGGTCCATAGTAGGTGAATGGACTCTCTCTGGTCCATAGTAGGTGAATGGACTCTCTCTGGCCCATAGTAGGTGAATGGACTCTCTCTGGCCCATAGTAGGTGAATGGACTCTCTGGCCCATAGTAGGTGAATGGACTCTCCGGCCCATAGTAGGTGAATGGACTCTCTCCGGCCCATAGTAGGTGAATGGACTCTCTCTGGCCCATAGTAGGTGAATGGACTCTCTCTGGCCCATAGTAGGTGAATGGACACTCTCTGGCCCATAGTAGGTGAATGGACTCTCTCTGGCCCATAGTAGGTGAATGGACTCTCTCTGGCCCATAGTAGGTGAATGGACTCTCTCTGGCCCATAGTAGGTGAATGGACTCTCTCTGGCCCATAGTAGGTGAATGGACTCTCTCTGGCCCATAGTAGGAGAATGGACTATCTCTGGCCCATAGTAGGTGAATGGACTCTCTCTGGCCCATAGTAGGTGAATGGACTCTCTCTGGCCCATAGTAGGTGAATGGACTCTCTCTGGCCCATAGTAGGTGAATGAACTCTCTGGCCCATAGTAGGTGAATGGACTCTCTCTGGCCCATAGTAGGAGAATGGACTATCTCTGGCCCATAGTAGGTGAATGGACTCTCTCTGGCCCATAGTAGGTGAATGGACTCTCTCTGGCCCATAGTAGGTGAATGGACTCTCTCTGGCCCGTAGTAGGTGGAGATAGATCATCCCTGTGATGTGGCTTCTTTCAGTTTGATCCAATCAGTGTGTTAATTGAATCTGGAGCCAGGGGATGCTGCTGGTCATATGAGAGCCATTATACTGACTTTAATAGGGGCAGCTGAGGAGCTATGGGCTTGCCTCCCAAATGACACCCTATTCCCTATATAGTGCACTACTTTTAACTGGGGTCCATAGGGCTCAGGGTCAAAATTAGTGCACTATATAGGGAATAGGGCTCTAGGTCCAAAGTAGTGCACAATATAGGGAATAGGGCTCTGGTCTAAAGTAGTCCACTATATAGGGAATAGGGCTCTGGTCTAAAGTAGTGCACTATATAGGGAATGGGGTGCCATTTGGAATGCAGGGCTTGAGGAGAGGGAAACTAACATTTCAATGTTCCCGATTCTGTAACCAAGTCAAAATATAACCAATAGACGACAGTGGTAATTAATCCGTCAATCCTTATTTCACTGTATCAGCTGAAGAGTAACGTGTACTGTACGCTCCATGACTAAGTAAGAGACATCATTTTTTGACACCCGAATGACAATAACCATAGGAGTTGCCAAGACAACCAACAATGAGATTAAACACAAGTTCCTGCCTGAATGTCATGATGTCACCAGTCTGGGTGGGTGGGGGCATTACATCTGGTCCTTGAGGAGGACAGGACATTTTGTTCACATTCTGCTGACTTGTATGTGCTGTCTCAATATGACTCTTTTAAGAAGACTGAGGCTCCATCCAAAATGGAACCCTATAGTCCCTAGTAGTGTGTCATTTCAGATGTGTCCAGAGGGTGTGAGATCTGAAGGGCCTGTTCCATAGACAGTGGCCTGTCCTTGTTGTAATAAAGCTGTCAGTGTGTTAGACTACGAGCTATGATGAGACACACAGCAAAGGGCGGAGGAGACAGGCCAGGGTAACGTCTTGGGGGAATCACACCCAAGTTGCAGAAGGCTTGAGGTCAGGGCTGAGAGCCAGTCATGAGGAATGGAGAGGAGAGACTCCTGAGGACATTACTAAGAAGTACCATTGTGGTGATTGGTCTCATGTTAACTCTAGTACAATGCTCTCTTCTTCAGAGTTGAACTGTCATGTGCTTCTGTCTCAAAGATGGACTGTCATTGACAGGGAATCTAATTTACACCACAGTCAGTTTCACGCTCCATGGCAAGGTGAACATGTCACCCTAGACCTCATTTCAGAAGCTTGTTATGACATCTTAGTGCCAGTTTCCCCAGACACAAATTAAGCCTAGTCTTGGATATAAAAGTGCTTTCATTGGAGATTCTCCAGCCTGGTTTAATCCGTATCTGGGAAACCAGTCCTTGGAGCCTAAGTTTTCTACTTCTTGACCGCTCCCTTATTTAATCACTATACAACATACACCAACCAATAAACGTATAAGTTATATGTTTTACACTTCTGACGAGGGAACAAACTCAGAATAGTTATTTCCACTGAAAGTCATGGCCAGAGCCCGTATTAAAAAAGAGTTGATCTAGGATCAGATCCCTTCTGTCCATAAAGTCGTATTCAATAGGATCTAAAAAGTTAAACTGATCCAAGATCAGCACTTCTACTCTGAGAGTCTTTGTGAATATGGTCCCAGAGCCACGTGCGTTGCCAGATTCAGCTTGGTCAGACCTGGTTGACTGGTGTTGTCATCGCTGCCATCATCTTCGTCCCTACTGGGTTACCGTGGTGACGAAGGTTCGTCCTGAGGCCCCTGACAGACGAGCAGCGCCATGGCGACCCGGGAGCACCTCGCCACGGAAACAACAAAGAGCCTTTCTTCCCTCCGTCCCTCCACCCTCTCCGTCCCTCCACCCCCTCCGCACCCTCCACCCCCTCCGCACCCTCCACCCTCTCCATCCCTCCACCCCCTCCGCACCCTCCACCCTCTCCATCCCTCCACCCCCTCCGCACCCTCCACCCTCTCCGTCCCTCCACCCCCTCCGCACCCTCCACCCTCTCCGTCCCTCCACCCTCTCCGTCCCTCCACCCTCTCCGTCCCTCCACCCTCTCCATCCCTTCCGCCATCTCTGTCCCTGCACCACTTCACCCACTCCACCTTCTCAGGGGACAGAGAGAAGAGGGCAGGGCTGTACTCTGAGAGGGGTAGTGGAGACAAGGAGAGGGGTAGTGGAGACGAGGAGAGGGGTAGTGGAGACAAGGAGAGGGGTAGTGGAGACAAGGAGAGGGGTAGTGGAGACAAGGAGAGGGGTAGTGGAGACAAGGAGAGGGGTAGTGGAGACAAGGAGAGGGGTAGTGGAGACAAGAAGAGGGGTAGTGGAGACGGGGAGAGGGGTAGTGGAGACGAGGAGAGGGGTAGTGGAGACGAGGAGAGGGGTAGTGGAGACGAGGAGAGGGGTAGTGGAGACGAGGAGAGGGGTAGTGGAGACGAGGAGAGGGGTAGTGGAGACGAGGAGAGGGGTAGTGGAGACGAGGAGAGGGGTAGTGGAGACGAGGAGAGGGGTAGTGGAGACGGGGAGAGGGGTAGTGGAGACGGGGAGAGGGGTAGTGGGGACAGGGAGAGGGGTAGTGGGGACAGAGAGAAGAGGACAGGGGTAGTTAGTAGAGGGGACAGGGGTAGTTAGTAGAGGGGACAGGGGTAGTTAGTAGAGGGGACAGGGGTAGTTAGTAGAGGGGACAGGGGTAGTTAGTAGAGGGGACAGGGGTAGTTAGTAGAGGGGACAGGGGTAGTTAGTAGAGGGGACAGGGGTAGTTAGTAGAGGGGACAGGGAAAGGGCCTAGAAGGCCATAAAACACTGTATCCCCTCCCTTACTGCTGACATTCTGGTCAAACATTCTGTTTTGCAATAAGCCTCATCTTACCTTAGCTCATGTTTGTTTTCACCCATTTTCTCTCTCTCTCAATTCAATTTAAGGGGCTTTTTTTGGCATGGGAAATATATGTTGACATTGCCAAAGCTAGTGAAATAGCTGATAAACAAAAATTAAATAAACAACAACAAATGAACAGTAAACATTACACTCACAGAAGTTCCAAAGGAATAGAGACATTATGTTTATATACGGTGTAGTGACAATGTGTAAATATTTAGCAAGTACAAAACGGGAAAAGAAATAAACAAAAATATGGGTTGTATTTACAATGGTGTTGTTCTTCACTGGTTGCTCTTTTCTTGTGGCAACAGGTCACAAATCTTGCTGCTGTGATTGAACACTGTGGTATTTCACCCAGTAGATATCAGAGTTTATCAAGGTTAGGAAGTGCAGCTCAGTTTCCATCTCATTCTGTGGGCAGTGTGCACTTCTCCTGAGAGTCGGGTCTGCCTACGACGGCCTCTCTCAATAGCAAGGCTATGCTCACTGAGTCTCTACAGAGTCAAAGCTTTCCTTAAGTTTGGGTCAGTCACAGTGGTCAGGTATTTTGCCACTGTGTACTCTCTATTTAGGGCCAAATAGCATTCTAGTTTGCTTCGTTTTTTAAAATTCTTTCCAATGTGTCAAGTAATTCTATTTTTCTTTTCTCATGATTTGGTTGGGTCTAATTGTGTTGCTGTCCTGGGGCTCTGTTTGTGTTTGTGAACAGAGCCCCAGGACCAGGGGTCTGTTGCACAAAAGTAGAATTAAGACATCCGGGATAAATGACTCAGCTGAGCTCAATGAAGCCAAAACATGTGCGTCCAGGCTTAATTGGTTGCACAAAGACCAAGCCAGGATGAGCAGACACGGATTCATTAAACCAGGTGAAACCAATCCTGGATAGGTGCGCGCTCACGGCTCACTCAAATAGACCCCGCCACAGATCACAGATTAACTGATTTACCATGGCAACTAGAGCCGCGTACTTTTCCCCGTCGGAAGCACACATCCTCATGGAGGCATACGAGGAGGTAAAAGATATAATTAAGAAGAAAGGCAACACCGCCACAGTGATAAAGCAAAGAGAAAAAGCGTGGCAAAGTATTGCAGACCGCCTGAATGCGTAAGTAGTGCACAATTACACACTCACCGCTCCGCTGAAACATCACAATTACAATTCAAATATTTAATTCACATCTCCAAAAATGCAGTTGTACTGTAATTATGAAACGGTTAAATTTTTAATTGAAATGCACTGCAGATATGAGTGAAATTGTGTAAAGTAACTCCATCACACTGTATAAAGCTATGATACATTTTTTTATATTTTTACTGAAAAGAAGACAAAAATACCAAGTAATTTTTTGCAGTGTGACTCCATTAAATGTGTGTGTGTGTGTGTGTGTGTGTGTGTGTGTGTGTAGATTAAACATGAACGGGCCAAAACGGACATGGCAGCAGGTCAAAATCAAATACAAGAACATTCTGCAGAATGGTATGGTCCCTGACTAATATTTAAACAAAGCACAAGCATATATTGTACCCAGAAGGTGCCTGCTCACACATTGTCTGTACTGTTTTAGCAGTGAAAAAGAATACCCACAGACAAGGCACGGGTGGTGGGTCACCAAAGGCTGACCTTACCCCAGCAGAGGACATGGCCTTGGAGCTAAATAAAGGCAGGCCCGTCTTAGAGGGGATCCCTGGGGGGAAAGAGACGAGCATAGGTTCCTCCCAAGATGCCACCCGCTTCATTCAAGGTATGTCCTTCCATCTCTACATGGGATACAACCACATTCATATTGAATCAATTTGGACTGTCTGACTTTGGTTTACCTATTGCCTTGCAGTGTCTGGCAGCACTGTGTTCCTGTTAGAGCCACCAGCACAAGCACCAGACGATGCTGATCCAGTGAGTACTCCATCAAAGGCATACTGTAGGCCTGGCATGTCTTGTCTACTAGCT
The DNA here is from genome assembly GCF_045679555.1 of Salvelinus alpinus. NCBI lineage: Eukaryota > Metazoa > Chordata > Actinopteri > Salmoniformes > Salmonidae > Salvelinus > Salvelinus alpinus. Next base: position 8,646,381 of record NC_092104.1, on the reverse strand, counting down.
TCAATATGAATCCGATTAAATGTGATAGGGTGAAGGCCCCAGTGCAGCAGCAACAGCACATGATGGAGACGATGATGAGGAGGAGACCATCTCTCTGGATTCCAGAAGGCATGAGGTATCATGTTAAGACTGTGAAAGTACTATTTACTCTACAATGGTGAGGAGTCCTCATCAAAATCAAAAAATCTAATTTCTTTTACAGGACCCAGATGCTATACAGTGGGAAAACCAGCCTGGCAACATAGTGCGTATTAATAAAAGGACACCACATCCTGCCAAATTCCAGCTGCGCTAATTGTATTGTGTTCACAGAGCTCACAAGCTATCAGAAAGTTGTATGGCAACCACCTCCGGCGCCAAATAGAACTGGCAGACATAGACATTCAGTACAAGAAGAAAAAGATGGAAAATCTTGCACTGGAGTCCGAAATAAAAAAGAGGACAATTAGGAAACTGGACCTTGAAATAAAAAAACTTGAGAGGGAGGTGAGATATGCCTTCAATGTACACTGTATGCTAACTGTAACACAAATGTATTAATCATTATTTTTCTTTCCTCCCCCAGCTCCAAGAAGATGACACAGCTCAAAATAAAAATTAGGTATATTCTCGTAAAGTCAAGTGAGCCATGACATATGAGCTCTTATTGTGAGCACACAGGACGGTGGCATCTTTCTAATTTTTTTTTAATTTTCCCAGCAATCAGTACAACCAAGTCATCGTTATAAGGCATCGCCCTCTTTTGCCCACCCCCCCAGCACCAGGTGTGGCCACTAGCCTATATGAAGGCCCAAAATTGTGTGTTCCTTTCTGCTCTGACAATGGCATGCCCATTCGTGCGAGATGTGGTGGATGAAGAAGCACTTGTGCTGAGGAGAGCCTTCAGGCGAGAAAGGGTCTTCAGGGACCGGTTGGACCCACTGGCCTTCCCTGATGACCATCTATATGAAAGATACAGGTTTTCTGCAGATGGCATCAGGTATCTATGCAGACTACTGGGTCCCAGGATTAAGCACCGCACTGCACGGAGCCATGCACTGAGTGTGGAGCAAATGGTTTGTGTGGCCTTGCGCTTTTTTGCTAGTGGAGCCTTCCTGTACTCAGTGGGGGATGCAGAACAGCTGAACAAGGCCACAATTTGCCGCACAATAAGGAGTGTGTGTCTGGCTATCAAAGCATTAGCAGATGTCTTCATCTCCTTCCCTGGCCACAGAAGACTCTGTGACATCAGAGGAGTTCTATAGGATTGCAGGTAAGAGGATCTACAAATTACAGGACAACTGTTAACACATAGTAGGATACTCATTACTTTGTGTGACAGGTTTCCCCAATGTCATTGGTGCAGTGGACTGTACACACATAAGGATAAAAGCCCCCTCAGGTGCCCATGAGGCCGATTTTGTGAATAGGAAATCCTTTCACAGCATTAATGTTCAGGTGAACATAACTTTTTGATATTGTCCATTGACGAACACTCTGCATTGCCAGTGATGTGCATTGATTGGTGTAATATTCCTCATCTTATGATTTCAGATGGTCTGCAATGCTGACTGTGTGATCAGCAATGTTGTGGCAAAATGGCCTGGCTCAGTCCATGACTCCAGAATCTTTCGGGCCTCTGAAATCTATCAGTGCCTATCACAAGGTAAGCCACACAACCCCTATTTATAACCATCATGGCTGTGTCAAGAATATCACTGTGTTTATGAGGTAGTAATGATGAGATTTTGTGTTGACAGGTGAATTCTCTGGTGTGTTGCTGGGAGACAGGGGGTATGGCTGCCAGCCTTTTCTCCTGACACCTTTCACAGACCCCCAGGAAGCACAGCAGGCCTACAACCATGCCCATGCCAGGACCCGGGCCAGAGTTGAAATGACCTTTGGCCTCCTGAAGGCACGCTTTCACTGCCTTCACAAATTAAGGGTCAGCCCTGTTAGGGCATGTGATATTACTGTGGCTTGTGCTGTCCTCCACAATGTGGCCTGCCTGAGGAAGGAGAGGGCCCCCAGAGTGCCACCAGCCATGGACTGGGACAATCCGGCAATCTTCCCTGATGACGACAGTGGTCGGCTGCTGAGGGACCAATATGTGTTGAATTATTTTAGTTAGTATGTGTGCTTTCAATTTTGGTTAAATATGTCCTGCGGTGGCAGAGGAATTTGGTTTTTTTTGGGTTCGTTTTTTGACGAATTTGGCCTCTTATGATGTTTGTGCGGTATACTGTGTGTAATACAAGGCTGCAGGGAGGCTACTGCATCCATTCATTTGTCTGTTCAGTTGATGTGTATGGATTTGTCCTGCATTTATTTTAGTGTGCAGACATGCAGGGTGTGTTATATACAGACCTTTGAATGTGTATGTATCATTTTGTATAATATGCTTGGATTCTGTGCTTTCCATCTTGTAGAGTCACTGTGACTTCAGTTTCGAAAGGAGCTGATGGTTTACCTGCTTTGTTTTGTCCTTATTCAATAAAGGAACATAATGTTACACATTGTGTTTTTATATTCATATGGAATGTGTATTTGTTTATATGACAGAGTACTAGGGCCACACTGAAGAAAAAGGATAAAGTCATAAATTTATGAGGCTGGTTCTTTCTGCAGAAAAGCTACATATTGTTTTTACAGTTTTGATACTTATGACAATGTGATACTTAATATTCTGGCACATCAGCATGTCTTTGTTTATGAAACCATACTGAAGTACAATTTCACGAAATGCCCCACATCTGTCATTTTAACAACTGTCCTCCTTTAAAACAACTGGTTACAATATTATGACTTGTGTTTTTTTCCCCTCTGTGGCCCTAATATTCTATCATTTTATATATAGCCTTATAGTCTATGGGAAACTGTAAATTATCTAATGATAGCAACATCATCTAAAAATCATTTTTTATCCAAAATCATTGAAATTAATGATCACAAACGTTTAAATAATAACAGTGGGTCTAGTTATATGTGATAACAATGTATAGTGAGCAGTGAAATAACTATTGGTTTCCATTTGTGGTGACTGCTGACTGACATTAGGGATGAGATTAAATAGATCCTGGAATTTAGCCTGGTCTGGAGCAGGCTAGCTCCACAGAATAAATCTCCATGGTAATTTATACCATAACATATCCTCCTGCCCCCTATCCATCTTTAGTGCAACCGGATTACGGATCAATTGAGCCAGGATCACCAAGATATCCTGGCTTAATCCCTTATCCTAGTTTTGTGCAACAGGCCCCAGCTTGCTTAGGGGACTCTTCTCCAGGTTCATCTCTCTGTAGGCGATGGCTTTGTTATGGGAGGTTTGGGAATCACTTCTTTTTAGATGGTTGTAGAATTTGACGTCTCTTTTCTGGATTTTGATCATTAGTGGGTATCGGCCTAATTCTGCTCTGTATGCATTATTTTGTGTTTTACGTTGTACACTGATGATATTTTAATTTGGGGCGGCAGGTAGCCTAGTGGTTAGAGCGTTGGACTAGTAACCGATAGGTTGCAAGATCGAATCCGCGAGCTCACAAGGTAAAAATCTGTCGTTCTGTCCCTGCTCCTAAACTGTAATTGAAAATAAGAATTTGTTCTTAACTGACTTGCCTAGTTAAATAAAGGTACAATATACATATTTATTTTTTTACAGAATTCTACATGCACTTTCAATTTGGTGTTTGTCCCATTCTGTGAATTCTTGGTTGGTGAGCAGACCCCAGACCTCACAACCGGTGAGACTCTGTTCCGTTGCGACTGTTCCGGTGCGACTCTGTTCCGGTGAGACTCTGTTCCGGTGCGACCCTGTTCCGGTGCGACTCTGTTCCGGTGCGACTCTGTTCCGGTGAGACTCTGTTCCGGTGAGACTCTGTTCCGGTGCGACTCTGTTCCGGTGCGACTCTGTTCCGGTGAGACTCTGTTCCGGTGAGACTCTGTTCCGGTGAGACTCTGTTCCGGTACGACTGTTCCGGTGAGACTCTGTTCCGGTGCGACCCTGTTCAAGTGAGTATATTAAGAGATACACGCCAAGGCACAGACAACTGTTTGTTCACTTATTGCCTGTGATTGTGCATTACTCAGTCTCTTCTAACAGTTACTGTTCCTGTTCAGACTGAAGTCTCTTTTAATTCCTGTTCAGACTGAAGTCTCTTTTAACAGTTACTGCTCCTACTCAGACTAGGGTAAACGTCATGTTTTCGTCTTCGCTGAAAAGCCAGTTTTATTACTACTCACTTTGCAGAAGCTGGCAGTCGAGCGTCTCTCTGTGCACAATGGGAGCCTTGTCTGAGCAGCGGAGTGAGCAGACAAACTCTCCTTCAAACCAACACCTCAGAATGTGGAGAAACTGTTTATAAGGAGAGACGTTACTAACCAACTGCCTCACTCTCACTGTTCTTCTAATACTTATCGGATTCAAATGAAAGTCCAAAATCTCTCAGAGAACATGAGACAGAAATGAAATATTTTTGTACATTATGGATAGTTATGCTTTTGTAAATTCTACATTACAACAATGTCATGTATTACCCATTTACATTTAGTAATTTCTGTAGCTGTTCAACTTGTCTAAAAAGAGGGCTCGATTCTGATTTGATTGTATGAGCTCGATTCTGACTTGACTGTATTGGCCCGATTCTGACTTGACTGTATTGGCCCGATTCTGACTTGACTGTATTGGCAAGATTCCGACTTGACTGTATTGGCCAGATTCCGACTTGACTGTATTGGCCAGATTCCGACTTGACTGTATGGGCCCGATTCCGACCGGACAGTATGGGCACGCTTCCGACCTGAGTTAAGCGCACGTAAATGGAACCTGCTTGAGTAAAAAGTACAATATATTCTTAACCTCTACTTCATCACCATCCCTGATCCGGGAGCATCCTCATCAGTAAAAAAGCTGACTAGCATAGCCTAGCATAGCGCCACAAGTAAATACTAGCATATAAATATCATGAAATCACAAGTCCAATACAGCAAATGAAAGATACACATCTTGTGAATCCAGCCATCATTTCCGATTTTTAAAATGTTTTACAGCGAAAACACAATATGTATTTCTATTAGCTAACCACAATAGCAAAAGACTCAACCGCATATTTTCACATTTTTTTTACCGCATAGGTAGCTATCACAAAACCGACCAAATAGAGATAGAATTAGTCACTAACCAAGAAACAACTTCATCAGATGACAGTATTATAACATGTTATACAATAAATCTATGTTTTGTTCAAAAATGTGCATATTTGAGGTATAAATCATAGTTTTACATTGCAGCTACAATCACAAATATCACCAAAGCAGCTAGAACAATTACAGAGACCAACGTGAAATACCTAAATACTCATCATAAAACATTTATGAAAAATACATGGTGTACAGCAAATGAAAGATAAACATCTTGTGAATCCAGCCAATATTTCAGATTTTTTAAGTGTTTTACAGCGAAAACACAATATAGCATTATATTAGCTTACCACAATAGCCAAACACACAACCGCATTCATTCACCGCAAAGGTAGCAATTGCAAAAAAACAGCAAAAGATATAAAATTAATCACTAACCTTGACCAACTTCATCAGATGACAGTCCTATAACATCAGGTTATACAATACACTTATGTTTTGTTCGAAAATTTGTATATTTTGAGCTGCAAACCGTGGTTATACATTGTGAATATGTAGCATCGATTCACCAGAATCTCTGGAGAAATTTTGGACAGTCACCTAATCTAATCAAAGAACTCATCATAAACTTTACTAAAAAATACATGTTGGACAGCAAATGAAAGATACACTAGTTCTTAATGCAATCGCCGTGTTAGATTTTTAAAAATAACTTTACCATAACAAACAGCTTACGTTATAGCGAGACAGTGTCCTCAAAAAGGAAGGAAAATACGACTAAACATTTTCCACAGAAATACGAAATAACATCATAAATGGTTCTTACTTTTGCTGTGCTTCCATCAGAATCTTGTACAAGGAGTCCTTTGTCCAGAATAAATCGTTGTTTGGTTTTAGAATGTCCTCTTCTCCTGTCGAATTAGCAACCTTAGCTAGCCAAGTGGCGCGAAGATGTCCATCTTCACCTAACGCAGAGAACGGAAAACTCCAAAACTCCCGATAAACGTTGAATAATCTGATAAAACTATATTGAAAAAACATACTTTACGATGATATTATCACATGTATCAAATAAAATCAAAGCCGGAGATATTAGCCGTCTATACCGAACGCTTTTCAGAAGCCAATGCTGATGTCCTTCCCGCGCCTTGGTAGACAAAGGAAATAGTGGTCACATCATTCCAAGAGCTCTTGTTCGACCTCAGATCAAGCTAGACACCCCATTCCACCTCCCACTGCCTGTTGACATCTAGTGGAAGGCGTATGAAGTGCATGTATATCCATAGATTTCAAGCAAATGAATAGGAAGGCCCAGGAACAGAGCCTCGATTTCAGATTTTTCACTTCCTGTCAGGAAGTTTGCTGCAAAATGAGTTCTGTTTTACTCACAGATATAATTCAAACGGTTTTAGAAACTTGAGAGTGTTTTCTATCCAATAGTAATAATAATATGCATATTGCACGATCTAGAATAGAGTACGAGGCAGTTTAATTTGGGCACGATTTTTTACAAAGTGAAAACAGCGCCCCCATATTGACAAGAAGTTTTAAGGAATGTAGTGAAGTAAAAGTAGTCAAAAATATAAGTAGTAAAGTACAGATACCCCCCCAAAAAACTTAAGTAGTACTTTAAAATTATTTTTACTTAAGTACTTTACACCACTGCCTACATTATCATTCCATTTAAATACATTGTTTCGTTTACCTTCATTTGCCTTCTCTGTAAACGCTGTCACGGCCATGTGGTTGTTGCTGAGGATCATTAGTAACAGGTGATAATATAAAAAGACATGTAGGCTAATTAAATGGTTATGGAGCGCAGACCAAGCCATAACAGTTTGAACCCAACACATGGTGCAATAGTTGGCTGTGTTGTCACACAGTTCAATGGTTAGTACAGGATATAGATGAGGGTATAGCCTACTATTGTACACTATTCTCCCTATTATAATTCTATGTACACTATCTTCCAACATTGTCATGGATTAATGAACTGAATGTGGCAATTTTGCATAACGGCTCTCCAAAACATTTTTTTTATGATTCATAAATATTTTTCTAATCCTAAATAATCTACAAGATCAGAGTATTTTTTTAAATCTACCAGTTGGTGCTGAAACAGAGACTAATATGCATATATTGAGATGGCTTTCTTTCATTGGTCCATAATATTCTCAACCTGTTCTCTCCATATATTCTATTGAGTCTGTGGACAAAATTCTAACTTAAAGGTACACCATATTTAAAGGGATGTCTTAAGATAATTGTACTGAAAACCCTATTGAATGAAAACTCCACAAGAAAATCTGTTGGCCAGCAAGTGGGAGCGTTTTCATCAGTTTAATTATATTTATTAAGTGCGTGCAAGGGAACCACATCTGCAAAGCCTGTTACGCCTTCATAAGGTAAGTCTGAATGCTGACTACTGAGACATGCATAGGAAAGGCATGGGTAAGAAAGGAGTAATTTCCTAAGTCGGAATCGGACCCTATGAGAACAGCCAGTCATCTAAAGCCCAATCTCTGAGTCGCCACCCCACCTCATGTCTACAGTCAGTTCATCTCTGGACTGGAGTGAGGTTTGTCTAGTGGAGGTGTTAATTTGGAGAGTGGGCTCGTGTAAAAGTTCACAGTGGTGCCAGATCAGTTATTCCTGAGCGTGTGTAAAAGTTAAGCGGTGTGACAGAGAGAACAGTTATTCCTAAACCTGCCGCCTCTACCAGGAATCTGAGCCTCCCGCATTAAAACTAACACAGAGAGAGACGGAGCGAGAGAGAGACGGAGCGAGAGAGAGAGAGACGGAGCGAGAGAGAGAGAGACGGAGCGAGAGAGAGACGGAGAGAGAGACGGAGAGAGAGAGAGAGAGAGAGAGAGAGAGAGAGAGAGAGAGAGAGAGAGAGAGAGACGGAGCGAGAGAGAGACGGAGCGCGCGCGCGAGAGAGAGAGAGAGAGACGGAGCGAGAGAGAGAGAGAGAGAGAGAGAGAGAGAGAGAGAGAGAGAGAGAGACGGAGCGAGAGAGAGACGGAGAGAGAGAGACGGCGAGAGCGAGACGGAGAGAGCGAGACGGAGCGAGAGAGAGAACGAGACCGAGACGGAGCGAGAGAGGAGCGAGAGACGGAGCGAGAGACGGAGCGAGAGAGCGAGAGACGGAGCGAGAGACGGAGCGAGAGAGCGAGAGACGGAGCGAGAGACGGAGCGAGAGAGCGAGAGACGGAGCGAGAGACAGAGCGAGAGACGGAGCGAGAAAGAGACGGAGCGAGCGAGCGAGACACAGGGAGAGAGTGATAGAGAGATGGAGAGAGAGAGACAGAGAGAGAGAGACACGGAGAGAGGGAGAGAGAGAGACACAGAGATGGACACAGAGAGAGAGAGACACAGACACAGAGAGAGAGAGACACAGAGTGAGAGAGAGACACAGAGTGAGAGACAGAGAGAGACAGAGAAATGGAGGGACAGAGACAGAGGGACATTCATACCTATTTTACACCACTCGGCCAACCTGAACCAAACTGTGCTGGCTCAGGTCTTCTGGCTCAGTTCAGCTTAGTATGTTTGAAAAGCTGCTGTGTTTCTCAATGATTTGCCTTCATTTCTATCCAACATGAAGGTTAGAAAAGATTAGAGAATAAATCTGAGTGATGTCTTTGGCTGAGGTGTACTTAACTTGATGGTTCAAGGTGCAACACAGACACAGGATCGTGCTCAATCAACCACACACACACACACACACACACACACACACACACACACACACACACACACACACACACACACACACACACACACACCACTATCCAGATCAGAAACAGATGTTGTGTTTTCAATAGAGCAATGCCGGATATGACAGAAGGTATATTAGTGATATCATATCTTCTCAAATGGATTTCAACGACACGGTCCAGAAGATTATGACCCCGCCCCCCCTCCCCCCCCCCCCGTCTATTATGAATTATGACCCCCCCCCCCTCTCGCTAGTCCATTTCCCCATTCATATGTCCATGGGAAAGGAACGGGTTAGAGTGTGATAGATCACATGGGTTGGAGGTACAGGAGAAAAAAGTTGATTGGTTCTCATGCAGCCATCTGATTGGTTCTCATGCAGCCAATCAGCAACTTCATTCCCTTTCCCACGTGTGCTCTAGCTCTAACCAAAGAGAAGCGATCCTCTTTTCTGGTTTCCCACACTGTCTGGCCTCAATAACCTGTCTTAGTGTCTTTGGCATTAATGCCTGGGCGTACATCCAGATCTAAATATACACTCATCAAATATACTCCCCCACTCAGAGGGCCTTACGCTGCTCCTCTTTAAGACTGAGGGGAAGGAGACTGGATCTGTCTTCTCGCTCTCTCTCTCTCTCTCTCTCTCTCTCTCTCTCTCTCTCTCTCTCTCTCTCTCTCTCTCTCTCTCTCTCTCTCTCTCTCTCTCTCTCTCTCTCTCTCTCTCTCTCTCTCTCTCTCTCTCTCTCTCTCTCTCTCTCTCTCTCTCTGTGTGTACGTCTACTCTCAGCTTGCTATAGTAATGCCTCTCTAATTTATCCTGATGGCTCTGTGTTCATTAAGACGCTGTTATAGTCTACACTGTGTTATACTATATAGTCTACACTGTGTTATACTATATAGTCTACACTGTGCTATAATATAGTCTACACTGTGTTATACTATATAGTCTACACTGTGTTATACTATATAGTCTACACTGTGTTATACTATATAGTCTACACGGTGTTATACTATAGACTACACTGTGTTATACTATATAGTCTACACTGTGTTATACTATATAGTCTACACTGTGTTATACTATATAGACTACACTGTGTTATACTATATAGTCTACACTGTGGTATACTATAAAGTCTACACTGTGTTATACTATATAGTCTACACTGTGGTATACTACAGTCTACACTGTGGTATACTATAGCCTACACTGTGGTATACTATAGCCTACACTGTGTTATACTATATTGTCTACACTGTGTTATACTATATAGTCTACACTGTGGTATACTATATAGTCTACACTGTGTTATACTATAGTCTACACTGTGTTATACTATATAGTCTACACTGTGTTATACTATATAGTCTACACTGTGTTATACTATATAGTCTACACTGTGTTATACTATATAGTCTACACTGTGTTGTACTATAATCTACACTGTGTTATACTATAGTCTACACTGTGTTATACTATAGTCTACACTGTGTTATACTATATAGTCTACACTGTGTTATACTATATAGTCTACACTGTGTTATACTATATAGTCTACACTGGGTAATACTATATAGTCTACACTGTGTTATACTATATAGTCTACACTGTGTTGTACTATAGTCTACACTGTGTTGTATTATAGTCTACACTGTGTTGTACTATATAGATTACACTGTGTTGTACTATAGTCTACACTGTGTTATACTATATAGTCTACACTGTGTTATACTATATAGTCTACACTGTGTTGTACTATATAGTCTACACTGTGTTATACTATATAGTCTACACTGTGTTATACTATATAGTCTACACTGTGTGTTGAGACTACTGCAGTGTGGCATCATGAACATGACACGCTGATGGCCAGTGAGAGACATTCTTTATGATAAAACTTTGCAAAGCCAACACAAAGAAGGCTGCTGGACGGTCTGGAATGTCTGGATTGTGGTAACACACCACAAGCCCAGGGTAGTAAAGGATCCCATTCACTCGTGTCATGGTTGGTAAACACGCTTTGAGTAAGGGCATTGTGTTTCAAGAGGACCAATATATTACTATTTCAAAGCAATAACTCCATTCATCTTGATACCACCGTTGAGGAGCTGCCGAGGTAACCCAACACCCTGTATTCCTCTCCCTAACACACTGCAACGATTGTTGACGCAAAATGTCATAGTCTCCATTTTGATCATTGTCTGCGTCCCAAATAGCACACTATTGCTTACTTAGTGCATTATACGGAACAGGGTACCACTGGAGATGCATCCCGAGTCTCTGTTTAGTCAGTCTAGTGGGTAATTACAGGATATTGTCTGCTGACTTACTTTATTCATTTATTCAACAGGCTGGCAGGGTTTCAGTTTAATAATTGATTGTAAGTCTTGTGTGTCCTGCCCCCACACACGCACACTCTCTGTCTCTCTCTCTGTCTCTTTGTCTCTCTCTCTGTCTCTCTCTCTGTCTCTGTCTCTGTCTCTGTCTCTGTCTCTCTCTCTGTCTCTCTCTCTCTGTTTCTGTCTCTCTCTCTGTCTCTGTCTGTCTCTCTCTCTGTCTCTGTCTCTCTCTGTCTCTGTCTCTGTCTCTGTCTCTGTCTCTGTCTCTATCTCTATCTCTGTCTCTGTCTCTGTCTCTGTCTCTCTCTCTGTCTCTGTCTCTGTCTCTGTCTCTGTCTCTATCTCTATCTCTGTCTCTCTCTCTGTCTCTGTCTCTGTCTCTGTCTCTGTCTCTGTCTCTGTCTCTGTCTCTGTCTCTGTCTCTATCTCTGTCTCTGTCTCTCTCTCTGTCTCTGTCTCTCTCTGTTTCTCTTTCTTTCTTTCTTTCTTTCTTTCTTTCTTTCTTTCTTTCTTTCTCTCTCTCTGTCTCTATCTATCTCTCTCCCATCACCCAATTAGGTATGTTCATGTGGGGGATCCATTCAAAAGCAGTGCCTGTCTGTCTGTCTGTCTGTCTGTCTGTCTGTCTGCCTGTCTGCCTGTCTGCCTGTCTGCCTGTCTGCCTGTCTGTCTGTCTGTCTGCCTGCCAGCCTGCCTGCCTGTCTGTCTCTTTATTTGTATGTCTCTGGCGGTGTGAGTTGAGAGGCGTGAGCACAGGCAGTAGCCTAACAGACAGTAGCCTAACAGACAGTAGACAGTAGCCTAACAGGCAGTAGCCTAACAGACAGTAACCTAACAGACAGTAGACAGGCTACTGTCTGTTAGGCTACTAACAGACAGTAGCCTGACAGGCAGTAGCCTAACAGACAGTAGCCTGACAGGCAGTAGCCTAACAGACAGTAGCCTAACAGACAGTAGCCTGACAGACAGTAGCCTGACAGACAGTAGCGTAACAGACAGTAGCGTAACAGACAGTAGCCTAACAGACAGTAGCCTGACAGGGGAATACCATATGCCATATAGGATGTGGTGTGGGTGTCATGAGGTAGGCGAAGCTCCAGTTACCCCTCCAGCCTCATTCAGCAGCACCCCCCACACACACACACAAACCACCCCCAGCAGCCTGACAGTATATTCAGCATTGATGACATGATGACAACCACATGTGACCAGAAATGACCCCTCAACCCAACTCCCTCTGGTGGTGTATTAGATAATCCCTCTCCACTGTTGTTACGGACAGGTCTAATGATGTTATAGACAGGTCTAATGATGTTATAGACAGGTCTAATGATGTTGCTATGGACAGGTCTAATGATGTTGCTATGGACAGGTCTAATGATGTTGCTATGGACAGGTCTAATGATGTTGCTATGGACAGGTCTAATGATGTTGCTATGGACAGGGGTAATGATGTTATAGACAGGTCTAATGATGTTGCTATGGACAGGTCTAATGATGTTGCAATGGACAGGTCTAATGATGTTGTTATAGACAGGTCTAATGATGTTGCTATGGACAGGTCTAATGATGTTGCTATGGACAGGTCTAATGATGTTGCTATGGACAGGTCTAATGATGTTGTTATAGACAGGTCTAATGATGTTGCTATGGACAGGTCTAATGATGTTGCTATGGACAGGTCTAATGATGTTGCAATGGACAGGTCTAATGATGTTGCAATGGACAGGTCTAATGATGTTGCTATGGACAGGTCTAATGATGTTGCTATGGACAGGTCTAATGATGTTATAGACAGGTCTAATGATGTTGCTATGGACAGGTCTAATGATGTTGCTATGGACAGGTCTAATGATGTTGTTATAGACAGGTCTAATGATGTTGCTATGGACAGGTCTAATGATGTTGCTATGGACAGGTCTAATGATGTTGTTATAGACAGGTCTAATGATGTTGTTATAGACAGGTCTAATGATGTTGTTATAGACAGGTCTAATGATGTTGCTATGGACAGGTCTAATGATGTTGCTATGGACAGGTCTAATGATGTTGCTATGGACAGGTCTAATGATGTTGCTATGGACAGGTCTAATGATGTTGCTATGGACAGGTCTAATGATGTTGCTATGGACAGGTCTAATGATGTTGTTATAGACAGGTTTAATGATGTTGCTATGGACAGGTCTAATGATGTTGTTATAGACAGGTTTAATGATGTTGCTATGGACAGGTCTAATGATGTTATAGACAGGTCTAATGATGTTGCTATGGACAGGTCTAATGATGTTATAGACAGGTCTAATGATGTTGCTATGGACAGGTCTAATGATGTTGCTATGGACAGGTCTAATGATGTTGCTATGGACAGGTCTAATGATGTTGCTATGGACAGGTCTAATGATGTTGCTATGGACAGGTCTAATGATGTTGCTATGGACATGATGTTGCTATGGTCTACTGTACCAACATGAGGTGGTTGGATCCACTCTCAACTTATTCTCAGTTATTTGTATTTCACAAATTAAATGTTATGCTATGCCCTAGTCAACTACATTTTGGTAACTGTGGCATAAAGGTAATTGTCCCCAAATGTTATTCCATGAAATGCAGGTAATTTAATCCAGGAATTAGAAAAGGTTCTTCAGAATACCATTGAATGTCGTTCTATGTGTCTTTGTCTACACACACACACACACACACACACACACACACACACACACACACACACACACACACACACACACACACACACACACACACACACACACACACACACACACACACACACACACAACCATAAAGATTTAAGTAATGAGACACCAGATACATGTGATTTTCAAAGTTTATGTTCACTGAATATGTTTCCTTTTGTGGGGAAGAGGTGAAGGGAGACAACGTACTGAGACTCGAGCTGAGACAGACAGTGCTGAGTTAACGTTCTGTAGCCTTTCAACTGCTGGATCGACATCACCACCTGTTGGCAGAGAGGCGGCTGCACTGTTGGCCGTTCTTCACCTCCAACCCAATAACTTGTATTTGGAACGGGCCAGCTACATGCCAGTGCTGCCATCTTGTGGTAACCTTTTTTATACAGTCTACGGGATCAAACAGAGAAAAACTAACAGACAGTTACAAATTATTAAAGCTACAGTCTGGGACTTGGGAATCTGTTCAATGGTTATTTAAATTCTTTACAGTCTTGTATCTGGAGAGCTGTCCATGAATTTGAGAGGAGTTCCATTTCACTCGCAACCCTCATCCCTCAAATGTATTAGTTTATGTTGAAGTGGTATGCAATGGTTCTTTGTATACCAATTACATACTGTTGTAGTCATGTGATACACTATATATACAGCAGTATGTGGACACCCCTTAAAATAAGTGGATTCAGCTATTTCAGCCACACCCGTTGCTGACAGGTATATAAAATCGAGCACACAGCCATGCAATCTCCGTAGACAAACATTGGCAGTAGAATGGCCTTACTGAAGAGCTCAATGACTTTCAACGTTGCACCATCATAGGATTCCACCTTTTCGACAAGTCAGTACATCCAATTTCTGCCCTGCTAGAGATGCCCCGGTCAACAGTAAGTGCTGTTCTTGTGAAGTGGAAACGTCTAGGAGCAACAACGGCTCAGCCTCGAAATGGTAGGCCACACAAGCTCACAGAATGGGGCCGTCGAGTGCTGAAGCGCATAGCACGTAAAAATCGTCTGACCTCGGTTGCAACACTCTCTAACGAGTTCCAAACTGCCTCTGGGAGCAATGTCAGCACAATAACTGTTTGTCGAGAGCTTCCTGAAATATCTGGTGTGATGACTCACGTTTACCATCTGGCAGTCTGATGGACAAATCTGGGTTTGGCGGATACCAGGAGAACGCTACCTGTCCCAATGCATAGTGCCAACTGTAAAGTTTGGTGATGGAGGAATAATGACATTGAAATATTCTCAAACAGAATGAGAAGTTTGTGTGATTGATCGTTGATCAATTCCATTTAAATAGAATACATGTGTGTTGAGAGGAAGTTATAGTTGCATTCGTTTACATTTGAGTAATTTAGCAGACGCTCTAATCCAGAGCGATTACAAGCGCTTCGAACCAGCGACGTTTCGGGTTACTGGCCCAACGCTCTTAACCACTAGCTAGCTACCTGCCGCCCTGCACTGTTTAACTGGTTTAGAGAAAACCCATCAATAACATCTGACATACAAACATGTGTTGATCAATTCTTCGTGTCATTTGTTGTTTCTCCTGTTTCCCTTTTCAGGAAACTTCAGACTCAGGTCACTCAAATGTCTTGCTATGCACGCTTTTATTTGATTATTTTCTCAGCTATCTTAACCTTTTATTTTTTTTATTTTAAATACCTTAATTGAAGAGATGACTGAATTCATTCAAATTTTAATTACATTGTAATGACATGATCAGAAATCCTTATTTTGACACATCAGACATTACCCCGACCAAAGACCCAGGCTATCGCCCAGTAATAGGCGATGCTGATTGGCTAGAGAGGTTTAACAATGTATCAATTTACAAAATATTTCGCGGAATAGTTTATATGTTGTGTCATTAACAGCCTATATAAGTATTTTTATTTCAATATTTTCTAATTCAATAGGCTATTAGTCTGATAATTCATCAAACAGAAGATACACAGTCTTGTCTTTTGGGGTCATTTAAATGTTTTAAAATGTATTTTGACTGCAGGCAAAGTCGATTATGTAACGAGATTGTGCGTGCGCACTCATCTCCAGTTGGCCGCTTGGGCACGCAATTATGGGTAACTGCACCGGGCAATGTGAGGCGAGCATGCGCTAAAGCAAGCACAGACTTACGTAGGCCCAACACATAATAATACCATCACTGATGTTTACGTACGGAATTTAAATAAATCAAATACTTATTCGCGGAGAAAACATTCTTCAACAGAACGAACGTGAGTTATATTGTTATTTTACGGCTCTTTTACGCGCCGCACTCGTTTAGTATGGGTGAATAATTCGGTATTTTTATTGTGCGTTTATTGAGCAAGTTTGATCAGCATCTCGGACGCACTGGTTGGATTAGGGATTGTTTGAACCGTCACTCCAGAAAGCTTTTTCAAAACAAACGGAGCCCCCACTACGTTGTATAAACAGCTGAATTTATCTTAGATCAAAGCTTTTTACTCAACTTGCAGAGAGAATATATGACCTCAATAGGTCGAGAACAAAATGTTCCAAGCTCAGGACGTGGACTTTGTTAAATGTCCGTCAGACCGTGATTTCATCCCGAATCCATGGGAAGTATGTTGCAGAATACGTTATGTAACGGATGCGGAACGGAGGGTACTTAGGTAATAGAGTTAATGCTATAGAAAACGACGGTAATTTCGCAACCCAGGTCTAGCAAAGGTAAAATGCATGTCGCTCTCCCGCCAAGTCGGTTCAGTAGGCTAAATGCAAATTAGTAGATAGTAGTTATGTTTAGATAAAGCCTATATTCTGCCAATGTATTGGTTTATTAAAAGGGGCAGTAGACCAATGTTTTCCTTGTGAATTGGTTTAAAGATCGAATGTATTGTCGTGCGAAATACAGTAAATACAACAAGCCATTCAACTTGCACTACTTGATTTCTGTGTGATCAGCTGGTTGACAGGTTCGAACGAAGTAGACCGACCACTTGCTTCACAATGGTCTTTGCTTGGCATTATTTTGATCATTATTTCATAACTTATTTTTTTGAGTAGTATGTGTGTGTGTGTGTGTGTGTGTGTGTTTTGGTGGCTCGTGGTTGCAATCCTTGGATTCTAGTCTTGCAGCATGGCTACAAGGCAGAGTAGAGTACACACCCACTCTTTTTGTTCGCAAAAAATAACCCCCCTTTCTTTCTTCTCACTCTCTCTCTTGGTTTCCCCATTCTGTGTTATTGAACTCTTTGTTCCAAACGTGAGGGATAGCCTAGTAATGCTGGTATATTGAGAAAGGTGTGCATAATCACTGCAAATGTTATGCCTTCATATCGTGAAAGAACAGGCTGTAAATATTTCTGCGCGCCACCTATGCAAACGTGTGCGTGATAACTGCGCAGTCAGCATTTTATGCAGTTCTGTTTTTTTGTTGTTGCGTTGGATACATTTTGTTACATTCTAGGCATACACTCTTCGGTTTGATTTTCATGTTGACTTGGTTACTTTTGGATTTAGCTCGACGGCAGTTCAAATGTGTAGCCTATTTTGAAGAAGCATTAAATTTTTATTGTGATTTAAAACGGTTTTGGTCCCAAAATGCACAATAAATGTGAAATGTTATGTGAAGTAGGGGACAAAGAGGGTATTTCAAATGTTATCTGCATTTCACTGTACTTGTTACATTGAACTTGCAAACCCCCCTCCACCCTGTTTGTACCCTATGCAATGGCAATGGCTAAAGGGGTAGTTTACTATTTTCAACATGATGTTTCCTCACCATAAAAGTAGTCTATGGGACATGAGAAATTGTAATCCAGTATTCTTTTTTTAAATGTATTTTTTTAACAGCCACTACAAATTTAGCTAACTTTATCCACCCCTAGCTACAAATCTATGGACGTGAAGGGGGGGAAAAATCACTTGAAAACAACTCCATATTTGGTTTGATTTTACTTAAAAGTGATTTGATCATTTAAAAAAAACATGTTCACATGCCCCTATCACTATCATTGATTTTTAGCTAGCGGTGGTTATAATTAGCTGATGTTTGTTGTGGCTGTTTAAAGAAAACCGAACCATGGATTACAGTTTCTCCTGGCCCATTGACTATGTTCCGGGTGAGGAAACATCGAACATTTATCTTGTAAAATAGTGAACTACTCCTTTATCTACATCCTGCACATAGCTGTCAATCGGTACATGCAAACAGTTGCCAACTTCTACATATAGAGCCTGTTGCCCAACTATTAGGTACTTTAGTTATGTTGTCTTCAAGATATCACTTTCTCTCCTAAATTTACTTAATATTTTATTTGGGTTCTAGTGATGGGAAGTTCGGCTCTTTTTACTGACTCTGATCTATTCGACTCATTCAGTCAAAAGAGTAAAATCTTTCAACTAATTTTGTTCATTTGAGTCAGTAATGCCCAGAGCGTGCAGGACCCCCAACCGACGAACAATGAACTGAAAACTCAAAAAGAGTCATGATTGCACAATACCATTCTATTTATTCCGTTCCAGCCATTTATTATGAGCACATCCTCCCCAATTAAGGTGACACCAGCCGCCTGTGCTGTAACCTCATAAACGTGACGTATACAGTGGTCCGGGGAAAGACAGATTATGGTCAAACACAATGAATATAAGACAAAAGACAAAGAATGACTAGACCCAAAATAGATGATCTCTACATTAAAACACTCTCCACTCCCGATCACAGAGAATCAAAATGATCTTCTCAGCTTGAGGAAATAGTTAATCACCAGCCTGAATCCTCCTGGTTGTTGTGGCCTATCAGGCTCCAGTAGAAAGCGGCTGTCTTTTATAAAGGAAGAAGGATAGATCACTCTAGTATTCACTAAAAACACCCTGTCCTGGGGGTGTGTAGAGAGAGACAGAGAGAGAGAGAGAGAGGAATGGAGTACAGTATTCACTACTAACACCCTGTCCTGGGGGTGTGTAGGGAGAGAGGAGTGGAGTACATCTGGGTTTCAATGGAATTACACACATAGGGCCTGATTCCGACCCGGGTTAAGCTCGCTTAAATGGAACGTAATTCCCTTTTTATGCTCTTTTCTTTCTATGCATATTCTGACCTTGAGCTTAAGCATGAGCATAGTGTGTCATGTGGTTGTTGCTGAGGATCATTAGTAAAAAGACATGTAGGCTAATTAAATGGTTATGGAGCGCAGACCAAGCCATAACAGTTTGAACCCAACACATGGTGCAATAGTTGGCTGTGTTGTCACACAGTTCAATGGTTAGTACAGGATATAGATGAAGGTATAACCTACTATTGTACACTATTCTCCCTATTATAATTCTATGTACACTAATCTTCCAACATTGTCATGGATTAATGAACTGAATGTGGAAATGTTCAGAATTAATCAAACCATCGTTTTTTGTTGTTGTTGTTGTGTGTAAAGGCTCTCCAAACCAGTTGTTTATGACTCATAAATACTTTCATAACCCTAAATAATCTACAAGATCAGAGTATGTTTTTAAATCTACCTGTTGGTGCTGAAACAGAGACTAATATGCATATATTGAGATGGCTTTCTTTCATTGGTCCATAATATTCTCAACCTGTTCTCTCCATATATTCTATTGAGTCTGTAGAGAAAATTCTAATTAAAGGTAAACCGTATCTAAATGGATGGCTTAAGATAAATATACTGAAAACCATATTGAATGAAAACTCCACAAGAAAATCTGTTGACCAGCAAGTAGGAAGTTTTTAAGCGGTTGAATTTATTGGAATTTATTTATTCAGCGTTTCCAAGGAACCAAGCCTGCGAAGCCTGTTACGCACCTTCATAAGGTAAGTCTGAACACCAACTACTGAGAGGTGCGTAAGAAAGGCGTAAAGTCTGAATCGGGCCCACATTTACTTTGGCTTTCTCTCACTTACAGACATGTTGGTCTGCCTCGCTGCCATACTTTCTTTCTCTCTCAAACACACACAACACAGACTTTATGCTTGGCTGTTAATGGCCTCTGACATTACAGGGTGTGCCAGCAGAAACAGTGATGGTGGTGGATGAGACAGACTGACAGACAGAAATAAGCGATTTGAGCCTGTCACCATTCAGTTCAAATGAAAACACACACACAGCTGGAGCTCTATACACTCGACTCTATATAATGACCTGCTACAGCCCTGTTTTCTCCGTTCATATGTGATGTTACACGGATGTTTGTGAGGCAGTGACACAAAACATAGATACCTACACACTGCATTCTGAGTCTGTTCTCTTGGTTGTGGAGGAAGTAGCACAAACATATAGCTTCAACTTGTTCTTGATAACCCAGACACAAGTAGCATTGTGATGAGTCAAGTTGTGTACAAGTGGGTGCTGCACATTGGTGGTGGATGAGGTGAGTTTCCTCCTTACTAAAGACCTATTATTATTATAGCCTTCTGATGATATCGGAGGGGTAAACTACAAAGCTAGCTAGATCTACTCAGGGTTTACTAAAGCTAACTAGCGTTAGTTAGATCCACATTCCAGCTCTGATGTCTGGTCAAAAAGAGTATGACATTGTTGCTGCCCGTAGCACTGAATGCAAGGGAAGCCAGCGAGCATTTGGCCTCCTTTTGATATTTAAAAAAATAAAATAATAGCCAATTGTCATTGAGCTAAACTGAGAGAGCTCAGCTGTGAATGGTCCTGGCACACCAAAAAAGTGTCAAGGAAAGTCAGTTTGGATTTGGCTTCAGACCAATCACATCAGAAGGCAAACGTCAATGACAGAAAACTAGAATTTTTGCATTTCGTTGTGGCTAGTTAGCTAGGTAAAATCGTTCCAAAATTAGCCATGGATGGAGATAGATGGACTTGTGGTTATACTTAATTCTCTGTAATGGCCAATAATTATAACAGCGATTCTGATCCAACCATAAATTAATACATTGTACCCTTGGCCTGAGAGAATGGAAGTTCAAATCAAACGTTGTCACTTGCGCCGACAGTGCAGTTCAAGAAATATTTACCAAGTAAACTAAAGTAAAAAGTAACACAATAAAATAACAATAACAAGGCAATATACAGGGGGTCAGTGTGCGGGGGTACAGGTTAGTCGAGGTAATTTATAGATGTAGGTAGGGGTGAAGTGACTATGCATAGATAATAAACAGCATAGCAGCAGTGTAAAAAAACAAATGGTGGGAGGGGAGTGTCAATGTAATGCCCTGCGGTAGCAGAGAAAACAGTCTATGACTTAGGTGACTGGGTTCTTTGACAATGTTTTGGGCTTTCCTCTGACACCGCCTAGTCACTAGTATATACAGTTGAAGTCGGAAGTTTACATACACTTAGGTTGGAGTCATTAAAACTCGTTTTTCAACCACTCCACAAATGTCTTGTTAACAAACTGTAGTTTTCGCAAGTCGGTTAGGACATCTACTTTGTGCATGACACAAGTAATTTTTCCAACAATTGTTTACAGACAGATTATTTCACTTATCATTCACTGTATCACAATTCCGGTGGGTCAGAAGTTCACGTACACTATGTTGACTGTGCCTTTAAACAGCTTGGAAAATTCTAGAAAATGATGTCATGGCGTTAGAAGCTTCTGATAGGCTAATTGACATCATTTGAGTCAATTGGAGGTGTACCTGTGGATGTATTTCAAGGCCTACCTTCAAACTCAGTGCCTCTTTGCTTGACATCATGGGAAAATCAAAAGAAATCAGCCAAGACCTCCACAAGACTGGTTTATCCTTGGGAGCAATTTCCAAATGCCTGACGGTATCATGTTCATCTGTACAAACAATAGTACGCAAGTATAAACACCATGGGACCACGCAGCCGTCATACCACTCAGGAAGGAGTGTCTCCTAGAGATAAATGTACTTTGGTGCGAAAAGTGTAAATCAATCCCAGAACAACAGCAAAGGACCTTGTGAAGATGCTGGAGGAAACAGTCACAAAAGTTTATTTAAATGTTTTTATTTCACCTTTATTTAACCAGGTAGGCTAGTTGAGAAACAAGTTCTCATTTACAACTGCGACCTGGCCAAGATAAAGCATAGCAGTTCGACACATACAACAACATGGAGTTACACATGGAATATACAAAACATACAGTAGAAAAAAGTATATTTACAGTGAGTGCAAATGAGGTTTGATAAGGGAGGTAAGGCAATAAAATAGGCCATGGTGGCGACGTAAATTACAATATAGCAATTAAACACTGGAATGGTAGATGTGTAGAAGATAAATGTGCAAGTAGAGATACTGGGGTGCAAAGGAGCAAGATAAATAAATACAATATGGGGATGAGGTAGTTGGATGGGCTGTTTACAGATGGGATATGTGAGCTGCTCTGACAGCTGGTGCTTAAAGCTAGTGAGGGAGATATGAGTCTCCAGCTTCAGTGATTTTTGCAGCTCGTTCCAGTCATTGGCAGCAGAGAACTGGAAGGAAAGGCAGCCAAAGGAGGAATTGGCTTTGGAGGTGACCAGTGAGAGATACCTGCTGCCAAAGAGACTTGTCTGCCAAAATTGTTTCTGCCAAAATTTTAGAAAGAGAGGGTCCAGGTTGTCTAGCCTGGCTGATTTGTAGGGGTCCAGATTTTGCAGCTCTTTCAGAACATCAGCTGTCTGGATTTGGGTGAAGGAGAAATGGGGGAGGCTTGGGCGAGTTCCTGCGGGGAGTGCAGCGCTGTTGACCAGGGTAGGGGTAGCCAGGTGGAAAGCATGGCCAGCCTTAGAAAAATGCTTATTGAAATTCTCAATTATAGTGGATTTATCGGTGGTGACAGTGTTTCCTAGCCTCAGTGCAGTGGGCAGCTGGGAGGAGGTGCTCTTATTCTCCATGGATTTTACAGTGACCCAGAACTGTTTTGTGTTTGTGATACAGGATGCAAATTTCTGCTTGATAAAGTTAGCCTTAGTTTTCCTAACTGCCTGTGTATATTGGTTCCTAACTTCCCTGAAAAGTTGCATATCACAGGGGCTATTTGATGCTAATGCAGAACGCCACAGGATGTTTTTGTGCTGGTCAAGGGCAGTCAGGTCTGGAGAGAACCAAGGGCTATATCTGTTCCTGGTTCTACATTTTTTGAAAGGGGCATGCTTATTTAAGACAGCGAGGAAGGCACTTTTAAAGAAATACCAGGCATCTTCTACTGACGGGATGAGGTTAATATCCTTCCAGGATACCCAGGCCAGGTCGATTAGAAAGGCCTGCTCGCTGAAGTGTTTTATGGAGCGTTTGACAGTGATGAGGGGTGGTCGTTTGACCGCGGACCCATTACGGATGCAGGCAATGAGGCAGTGATCGCTGAGATCTTGGTTGAAAACAGAGGTGTATTTGGAGGGCAAGTTGGTTAGGATGCTATCTATGAGGGTGCCCGTGTTTACGGATTTGGGGTTGTACCTGGTGGTTTCATTGATAATTTGTGGGAGATTGAGGGCATCAAGCTTAGATTGTAGGATGGCTGGGGTGTTAAGCATGTCCCAGTTTAGGTCACCTAGCAGCACGAGCTCTGAAGATAGATGGGGGGCAATCAGTTCACATATTGTGTCCAGGGACATCTGGGGGCAGAGGGTGGTCTATAGCAGGCGGCAACAGTGAGAGACTTGTTTCTGGAAAGGTGGATTTTTAAAAGTAGAAGCTCGAATTGTTTGGGTACAGACCTGGATAGTAAGACAGACCTCTGCAGGCTATCTTTGCAGTAGATTGCAACACCGCCCCCTTTGGCAGTTCTATCTTGTCGGAAAATGTTATAGTTAGGGATGGAAATTTCAGGCTTTTTGGTGGTCTTCCTGAGCCAGGATTCAGACACGGCTAGGACATCCGGGTTGGCAGAGTGCTAGGGCAGTGAATAAAACAAACTTAGGGAGGAGGCTTCTAATGTTAACATGCATGAAACCAAGGCTTTTTCAGTTACAGAAGTCAACAAATGATAGCGCCTGGGGAATGGGAGTGGAGCTAGGCACTGCAGGACCTGGATTAACCTCTACATCACCAGAGGAACAGAGGAGAAGTAGGATAAGGGTATGGCTAAAGGCTAAAAGAACTGGTGGCCTAGTACATTCAGAACAGAAAGTAAAAGAAGCAGATTTCTTGGCACGGTAGAGTAGATTAAAGGCATAATGTACAGACAAAGGTATGGTAGGATGCGAATACAGTGGGGGTGAACTTGTGCATAGAGTGACGATGAAAGAGATATTGTCTCTAGAAACATAATTTAAACCAGGTGATGTCATCGCATGTGTGGTAGGTGGAACTAAAGTGTTAAATAAGGCGTATTGAGCAGAGCTAGAGGCTCTACAGTGAAATAAGGCAATAAGTACTAACCAAAACAGCAATGGACAAGGCATATTGACGTTAGCGAGAGGCATGCGTAGCCGAGTGAATCATAGGAGTCCAGTGAGTGGCTTCAGGCAGTTAGCGGGCTGGTGCTAGCAAGCTAGCAGAAAGGGCCTTGGAGGGACGTCGCAACCGACGAAAGTCTGTTGGGGCCCCCTCGTGCTATTACGTCGGCAGACGGATCAGCAGGGCTCCGTGTGGTAAACCGTGCTAGAGGTAGCTGATGACCGCTAGCGGTGACTAGCTGACTACTAGCTAAGTATCTAAAAAAAAGTATCTATATCCACAGTAAAACGAGTCCTATATCGACATAACCTGAAAGGCCGCTCAGCAAGGAAGAAGCCACTGCTCCAAAACCGCCATAAAAAAGCCAGACTACGGTTTGCAACTGCACATGGGGACGAAGATCATACTTTTTGGAGAAATGTCCTCTGGTCTGATGAAACAAAAATAGAACTGTTTGGCCATAATGACCATCATTATGTTTGGAGGAAAAAGGGGGAGGCTTGCAAGCCGATGAACACGGGGATGGCAGCATCATGTTGTGGGGGTACTTTGCTGCAGGAGGGACTGGTGCACTTCACAAATAGATGACATCATGAGGAAGGAAAATGATGTGGATATATTGAAGCAACATCTCAAGACATCAGTCAGGAAGTTAAAGCTTGGTCGCAAATGGGTCTTCTGAATGGACAATGACCTCAAGCATACTTCCAATGTTGTGGCAAAATGGCTTCAGGACAACAAAGTCAAGGTATTGGAGTGGCCATCACAAAGCCCTGACCTCAATCCTATAGAAAATTTGTTGGCAGAACTGAAAAAGCGTGTGTGCGCAAGGAGGCCTACAAACTTGACTCAGTTATACCAACTCTGTCAGGAGGAATGGGCCAAAATTCACCCAACTTATTGTGGAAGCTTTTGGAAGGCTACCCGAAACGTTTGACCCAAGTTAAATAATTTAAAGGCAATGCTACCAAATACTAATTGAGTGTATGTAAACTTCTGACCCACTGGGAATGTGATGAAAGAAATAGAAGCTGAAATAAATAATTCTCTCTACTGTTATTCTGACATTTCAGTCTTAAAATGAAGTGGTGATCCTAACTGACCTAAGACAGAGTATTTTTACTAGGATTAAATGTCAGGAATTGTGAAAAACAGAGTTTAAATGTATTTGGCTAAGGTGTATGTAAACTTCCGACTTCAACTGTAGGTCCTGGATGTCAGGAAGCTTGGCCCCAGTGATGTACTGGGCCGTACACACTACCCACCTGTAGCGCCTTACGGTCAGATTCCAAGCACTTGCCATACCAGGCGGTGATGCATCCAGTCAGAGTGCTCTTCATGGTGCAGCTGTAGAACTTTTTTAGGATCTGGGGACCCATGTCGCGGATCCCTCCGGAACTTTTATTGTGCACACCTGGCCCCTCTTCCCACTGATTGAATTTGTATATAGGTGCCCTTTGTTCACCATGGTCTTGTCGATTTATTGTTACTATGTCCGTTGGTGTGTGTGAGTACCTGTGCTGTGTGTTTTGAGCTTTCATGCCCTTGTGGATTGCGCAGATGATTACGGGTCTCGTCCCGTATGATAATCATTGTGCGCTTGTGTTATTTATTCAAGGTACTCCTCGCTCTTTTGTTAGGGTTACTACCCTATGTTTTGAAACGTGTTTGTTTGGTCTTCGTCCCTGTGCCTTTACACGGCACGCCGTAATTTGGGCTTAATAAAAAAACTATTACACATTCCTGCGCCTGTCTCCCGAATCATTTATACCAGTGTGACGACACATGACTAATCTTTTCAGTCTCCTGAGGGGTGAAAGGTGTTGTCGTGTCCTCTTCATCACTCTCCTGGTGTGTTTGGACCATGATAGTTTGTTGGTGATGTGGACACCAAGGAACTTGAAACTCTCGAACCTCACTCTCCACTACAGCCCCGTCAAGGTTAATGGGGGCCTGTTCTGCCCACCTTTTCTTGTAGTTCATGATCAGCTCATTTGTCTTGCTCACATTGAGGGGGAGGTTGTTGTCCTGGCACCACACTGCCAGGTCTCTGACCTCCCTATAGGCTGTCTCATCATTGTCGGTGATCAGGCCTAACACTGTTGTGTCATCAGCAAACTTAATGATGGTGTTGGAGTCGTGCTTAGCCACGCAGTTGTGGGTGTACAGGGAGTATTGGAGAGGACTAAGCACACACCCCTGAGGGGCCCCCATGTTGAGGATCAGTGTGGCAGATGTGTTGTTGCCTACCCTTACCACCTGGGGGCGGTCTGTCAGGAAGTCCAGGATCCAGTTGCAGAGGGAGGTGTTTAGTCCCAGGGTCCTTAGTTTAGTGATGAGCTTTGAGGGCACTATGGTGTTGAATGCTGAGCTGTAGTCAATGAAAATAATTCTCACATATGTGTTCCTTTTGTCACGGTGGGAAAGGGCAGTGTGGAGTGCAAAGCAATTGCGTTATCTGTGGATCTGTTTGGGCGGTATATTAATTGGAGTGGGTCTAGGGGTTCTGGGAAGATGGTGTTGATGTGAGCCGTGACCAAAGCACTTCATGGCTACAGATGTGAGTGCTACGAGTCGGTAGTCATTTAGGCAGGTTACTTTGGCGTTCTTGGCCACAGGGACTATGGTGGTCTGATTCAAACATGTAGGTATTACAGACTTGATCAGGGAGAGGTTGAAAATATCAGTGAACACACTTTCCAGTTGGTCAGCGCATGCTCGGAGTACACATCCTGGTAATCCGTCTGGTCCTGCGGCCTTGTGAATGTTGACCTGTTTAAATGTCTTACTCACATCGGCTGCGGAGAGCGTCATCACACAGTCGCCTGGAACAGCTGATGCGCTCGTGCATGCTTCAGTGTTGCTTGCCTCGAAGCGAGCATAGAAGTAATTTAGTACATGTCCTGGGAATCCGTCATGGTCCTGTGAATGTTGGCCTTGTCACGCCTGCTCCCGATCCCCCTCCCTGGCACTCGAGGGCACCAAGCTACTCTTATCTACATGCACCTGTCACCATCATTACGTGCAGCAGCGCTCATTGGACTCACCTGGATTCCTTCCCGTGGTTGATTACCCCCTGTATATATGTCTGTTCCTCTGTAGTGTTCCCTGTGTCCCCATTAATTGTTGTTAAGTGTTCATGTCCAGACGCTGTTCCTGTTCAGTTGCATGTCCGTCAGCTATTAAACCTTCACTCCCTGTACCTGCTTCTCGTCTCCTACGTTGCTTCTTACAGGCCTGTTTCATAGTGTAGGGCTAAGATGTGAGGAGGAATATATTGAGTGAGATTTGTCACGTGAATTTATTTGACTCATTGACAGACACCATGTGAAAGTGCACATTCTGTCAATAAAGAAGGGCGGAGATTGAGGAAACCCAGGAAACTTTATGGTGCGCTCGCTGCTGATCTTAATGTCTGAAGGGACTGAGGGGTGAGAGAGTGGAACAGGGACTGGAACAGGGACTGAGGAGAGAGAGAGAGAGAGGGGTCTGCACTGGAACAGGGACTGAGGAGAGAGAGAGAGGGGTCTGCACTGGAACAGGGACTGAGGAGAGAGAGAGAGGGGTCTGCACTGGAACAGGGACTGAGGAGAGAGAGAGAGAGGTCTGCACTGGAACAGGGACTGAGGAGAGAGAGAGAGGGGTCTGCACTGGAACAGGGACTGAGGAGAGAGAGAGAGGGTCTGCACTGGAACAGGGACTGAGGAGAGAGAGAGAGGGGTCTGCACTGGAACAGGGACTGAGGAGAGAGATAGAGGGGTCTGCACTGGAACAGGGACTGAGGAGAGAGAGAGAGGTCTGCACTGGAACAGGGACTGAGGAGAGAGAGAGGGGTCTGCACTGGAACAGGGACTGAGGAGAGAGAGAGAGGGGTCTGCACTGGAACAGGGACTGAGGAGAGAGAGAGAGGGGTCTGCACTGGAACAGGGACTGAGGAGAGAGAGAGAGGGGTCTGCACTGGAACAGGGACTGAGGAGAGAGAGAGAGGGGTCTGCACTGGAACAGGGACTGAGGAGAGAGAGAGAGGTCTGCACTGGAACAGGGACTGAGGAGAGAGAGAGGGGTCTGCACTGGAACAGGGACTGAGGAGAGAGAGAGAGGGGTCTGCACTGGAACAGGGACTGAGGAGAGAGAGAGAGGTCTGCACTGGAACAGGGACTGAGGAGAGAGAGAGAGAGGTCTGCACTGGAACAGGGACTGAGGAGAGAGAGAGAGGGGTCTGCACTGGAACAGGGACTGGAACAGGGACTGAGAAGAGAGAGAGGTCTGCACTGGAACAGGGACTGAGGAGAGAGAGAGGGGGGTCTGCACTAGAACAGGGACTGAGGAGAGAGAGAGGGGGGTCTGCACTGGAACAGGGACTGAGGAGAGAGAGAGGGGGGTCTGCACTGGAACAGGGACTGAGGAGAGAGAGGGGGGTCTGCACTGGAACAGGGACTGAGGAGAGAGAGAGGGGTCTGCACTGGAACAGGGACTGAGGAGAGAGAGAGGGGTCTGCACTGGAACAGGGACTGAGGAGAGAGAGAGAGCTCTGCACTGGAACAGGGACTGAGGAGAGAGAGAGAGGTCTGCACTGGAAC
Source organism: Salvelinus alpinus (assembly GCF_045679555.1). Classification (NCBI taxonomy): domain Eukaryota; kingdom Metazoa; phylum Chordata; class Actinopteri; order Salmoniformes; family Salmonidae; genus Salvelinus; species Salvelinus alpinus. Next base: position 8,617,618 of record NC_092104.1, on the reverse strand, counting down.
AGGCACTGAGGGGTCTGCACTGGAACAGGGACTGAGGAGAGAGAGAGAGGGGGGTCTGCACTGGAACAGGGACTGAGGAGAGAGAGAGAGGGGTCTGCACTGGAACAGGGACTGAGGAGAGAGGGAGAGGGGTCTGCACTGGAACAGGGACTGAGGAGAGAGAGAGAGGGGTCTGCACTGGAACAGGGACTGAGGAGAGAGAGAGAGGGGTCTGCACTGGAACAGGGACTGAGGAGAGAGAGAGAGGGTCTGCACTGGAACAGGGACTGAGGAGAGAGAGAGAGCTCTGCACTGGAACAGGGACTGAGGAGAGAGAGAGAGGGGGGTCTGCACTGGAACAGGGACTGAGAAGAGAGAGAGGTCTGCACTGGAACAGGGACTGAGGAGAGAGAGAGGGGGGTCTGCACTAGAACAGGGACTGAGGAGAGAGAGAGAGGGGGGTCTGCACTGGAACAGGGACTGAGGAGAGAGAGAGAGGGGGGTCTGCACTGGAACAGGGACTGAGGAGAGAGAGAGAGGGGTCTGCACTGGAACAGGGACTGAGGAGAGAGAGAGAGGGGTCTGCACTGGAACAGGGACTGAGGAGAGAGAGAGAGGGGTATGCACTGGAACAGGGACTGAGGAGAGAGAGAGAGGGGGGTCTGCACTGGAACAGGGACTGAGGAGAGAGAGAGAGGGGTCTGCACTGGAACAGGGACTGAGGAGAGAGAGAGAGGGGGTCTGCACTGGAACAGGGACTGAGGAGAGAGAGAGAGGGGTCTGCACTGGAACAGGGACTGAGGAGAGAGAGAGAGGGGTCTGCGCTGGAACAGGGACTGAGGAGAGAGAGAGAGGGGTCTGCACTGGAACAGGGACTGAGGAGAGAGAGAGAGGGGTATGCACTGGAACAGGGACTGAGGAGAGAGAGAGAGGGGTATGCACTGGAACAGGGACTGAGGAGAGAGAGAGAGGGGTCTGCACTGGAACAGGGACTGAGGAGAGAGCGAGAGGTCTGCACTGGAACAGGGACTGAGGAGAGAGAGAGAGGGGTCTGCACTGGAACAGGGACTGAGGAGAGAGAGAGAGGGGTCTGCACTGGAACAGGGACTGAGGAGAGAGAGAGAGGGGTCTGCACTGGAACAGGGACTGAGGAGAGAGAGAGGGGGGTCTGCACTGGAACAGGGACTGAGGAGAGAGAGAGGTGTCTGCACTGGAACAGGGACTGAGGAGAGCGAGAGGGGTCTGCACTGGAACAGGGACTGAGGAGAGAGAGAGAGCTCTGCACTGGAACAGGGACTGAGGAGAGAGAGAGAGGTCTGCACTGGAACAGGGACTGAGGGGTCTGCACTGGAACAGGGACTGAGGAGAGAGAGAGAGGGGGGTCTGCACTGGAACAGGGACTGAGGAGAGAGAGAGAGGTCTCTGCACTGGAACAGGGACTGAGGAGAGAGGGAGAGGGGTCTGCACTGGAACAGGGACTGAGGAGAGAGAGAGAGGGGTCTGCACTGGAACAGGGACTGAGGAGAGAGAGAGAGGGGTCTGCACTGGAACAGGGACTGAGGAGAGAGAGAGAGGGGTCTGCACTGGAACAGGGACTGAGGAGAGAGAGAGAGCTCTGCACTGGAACAGGGACTGAGGAGAGAGAGAGAGGGGGGTCTGCACTGGAACAGGGACTGGAACAGGGACTGAGAAGAGAGAGAGGTCTGCACTGGAACAGGGACTGAGGAGAGAGAGAGGGGGGTCTGCACTAGAACAGGGACTGAGGAGAGAGAGAGGGGGGTCTGCACTGGAACAGGGACTGAGGAGAGAGAGAGAGAGGGGTCTGCACTGGAACAGGGACTGAGGAGAGAGAGAGAGGGGTATGCACTGGAACAGGGACTGAGGAGAGAGAGAGAGGGGTCTGCACTGGAACAGGGACTGAGGAGAGAGAGAGAGGGGTCTGCACTGGAACAGGGACTGAGGAGAGAGAGAGAGAGGTCTGCACTGGAACAGGGACTGAGGAGAGAGAGAGAGAGGGGTCTGCACTGGAACAGGGACTGAGGAGAGGGAGAGAGAGGGGTCTGCACTGGAACAGGGACTGAGGAGAGAGATAGAGGGGTCTGCACTGGAACAGGGACTGAGGAGAGAGAGAGAGGGGTCTGCACTGGAACAGGGACTGAGGAGAGAGAGAGAGGGGTCTGCACTGGAACAGGGACTGAGGAGAGAGAGAGAGGGGTCTGCACTGGAACAGGGACTGAGGAGAGAGAGAGGGGGGTCTGCACTGGAACAGGGACTGAGGAGAGAGAGAGAGGGGTCTGCACTGGAACAGGGACTGAGGAGAGAGAGAGAGGGGTCTGCACTGGAACAGGGACTGAGGAGAGAGAGAGAGGTCTGCACTGGAACAGGGACTGAGGAGAGAGAGAGAGAGAGAGGTCTGCACTGGAACAGGGACTGAGGAGAGAGAGAGAGGGGTCTGCACTGGAACAGGGACTGAGGAGAGAGAGAGAGGGGTCTGCACTGGAACAGGGACTGGAACAGACCACATGGAAAGTGTTTGTGTATATATGTGTAAATTCGTACCATAGACTGTAGTCCATTATTGTGTGTTTATATTTATTCAGGTGTCCATACATATGTTTATGTATGTTGTTTATGTATGTTGTTTATGTTTGTTGTTTGTGTTGTTGTTTATGTTTGTGGTTTATGTTTATGTTTGTTGTTTGTTTGTGTTGTTTATGTTTGTTTGTTGTTTGTGTTTGTTGTTTATGTTTTGAATCTTTACATGTATTGAGTGTTTATTATATGGCCTTGTGTGTGTATATGTTTATTTGCGTATGTTCACTGGTGCATGTGTGTGTGTGTGTGTGTGTGTGTGTGTGCTCAATAGTGTGTGTGTGTGTGTGCTCAATAGTGTGTGTGTGTGTGTGTGTGTGTGTGCTCAATAGTGTGTGTGTGTGTGTGCTCAATAGTGTGTGTGTGTGTGTGTGTGTGTGTGTGTGTGTGTGTGTGTGTGTGTGTGTGTGTGTGTGTGTGTGTGTGCTCAATAGTGTGTGTGTGTGTGCTCAATCAGTGTGTGTGTGTGTGTGTGTGCGTGTGCATATAGAGTGTGTTTATTTCTTCATGTGTATTTCTGTGTGTATCACAGGAGGTTGGTGGCACCGTAATTGGGGAGGACGCGGTCGTGGTAATGACTGGAGCGGAATCAGTGGAACGGTATCAAATACCTCAAACACATGGTTTCCACGGTGTCCAGGTGTTTGATGCCATTCCATTTGCTCCGTTCCGGATATTATGAGCCGTTCTGCCCTGTTGTGTATGTATATATCTGTGCACCAGGGGTTCCGCTGCTGTCATGTAGCTGTGGCGCTGCGTTGAAGCGCAGGTTGAAGACGGTAGAACAGTCCCTCTGCAAACAAAACGAGTGATGACTACAACAATCTGACAACCCCACAGTAGAATAGTATATTTAATTACCTAGTTGGCTCGTTGTTGTGTGTTTTATTCAAGATAAATATTTATCTCGAGGCGCAGGCAAGTTACGAATGCCACAGGGAGAGAAACATGCATTCTGACAAGCAGTCAATGCACAACAATTCCTGCAATCGCGGGCAACATAGTAGTTTTTATGGTCTTTGTTAAAAAGAGGGGGATCCCAGCTTTCCATTCCTACTTTATTTATTTCTCAACACTTAAATATGTGTGAACTGCACCATTTTAAACCCAGAGTTTTTAGCAGTGGCATGGTTAGGCACGTTACCACTCCACAATTCACCCTGAGTGCATAGGGGAGATGTAGAGGTCCTGGGCTGGTGTGGTTACACATTGTCTGCGGTTGTGAGGCCGGTTGGACGTACTGCCAAATTCTCTAAAACTACATTGGAGGTGGCTTATGGTTGAGAAATGAACATTCAATTATCTGGCAAAAGCTCTGGTGGACATTCCTGCAGTCAGCATTCCAATAGCACGCTCCCTGAAATCTTGAGACCTCTGTGGCTTTGTGACAAAACTGCACATTTTGGAGTGGCCTTTTATTTTCCCCAGCACAAGGTGTTCCTGTTTAATGATCATGCTGTTTAATCAGGTGGATGAATTATCTTGGCAAAGGAGAAATGCTCACTAACAGGGATTTAAACACGTGTGTCGGCACAACATTTGAGAGAAATAAGCTTTTTGTGCATATAGAACATTTCTGGGTTCTTTTATTTCAGCTCATGAAACATGGGACCAACACTTTACATGTTGCGTTTTATATTTTTGTTCAGTGTAGATAAATGCCTGCTTTGTTGACAAACTCAGTATATTGTTGAATTAATTGTACTGAAGGTCACAAACGGAGATCCTAACCAGTTATTGTCCATTGTTACTTCGGTTCAGCGTGTACTACATTTTGCATCATAGTTTAGTTGACTTGTCTTAGACAGTCTACAGGTAGATTTAAACATAGGCTGGTCTTATGTCATAACAGGATAAACAACTTGCAGAAATTGTGTTTCCTTGTTGGAGAAATGCTAGCTAGAACTTAGTGTTCTTTCTGGTTCTCAACAAGTGTTGAGGAAGCAAAAACAGATTGAGAAGAGCCCATTATCAAATGATCCAACTGACGTGATAACATCTTCAGTTAATAACATCTTTAAGAAGTCACTGTGTCTCGGCCGTGAGGTTTGGAACTCTGACAGTAGATCCATTCTGCTGTTATAACTGAAAACAGATTTAGTGTTCTCTCTCTCTCTCTCTCTCTCTCTCTCTCTCTCTCTCTCTCTCTCTCTCTCTCTCTCTCTCTCTCTCTCTCGCGCTCTCGCTATTGCTCTCGCTCTCTCAGCATGTGGTGGCCTGTTTTTATTCCCTTGGCGGTTCTTCTCTCAGAGCAGTTTGGAACATTAGCATAGTGTTAGCTTACTGTTCCTCATCAGGTGTGATTACCTCTTCAAAGAGTATCTTAAATAAGACATCTCAGTCTTATCCCCCCGCATGCATTTAAAAAAACGTATTTTCCTAATAGCACCGACTTTGCTGATAACGTCTTTATTGAGGAAAAATGTACTGACTACAACTGTGTAATGTGGTTTTCTCAACTAGCTATCTTAAGATGAATGCACTAACTGTAAGTCGCTCTGGATAAGAGAATCTGCTAAATGACAAAACTGTTTTAAAAAATGGTAATGTAAAGTGATTTGAGATGTTAGCCTACAATGTTAGCTTCGGAGGCTGTTTGGTGTGCCTCTAAGTCAGACAAACGTGTTCAACCTGTTCTTAGTATTGGTATGGTTAATAGAGGCATATGACAGGTTACATTTTTGCTAATTATTATGTTTGTATGACTGACATGTTTTGTGTGCCATGACATTGGAGTGTGTGTGTGTGTGTGACTGTGTTTTTAGTCCACAGAGTAATTCCACCTCAAAAAGCACCAGAAAGAGGACTTCAACACCCACCATCTCAGATTGTTCTGAAACGGTTTCTGTATTTAGAAACAGAAGATTAACATTCCTGAAACATTATTTTGTTGAAAAATGATTTGAACACTGAGAAATTAAGCTAATTTATTGCACCCAATTTGGCCATTTCAATTTATAGGATTCATACAATATTCAATAAATATAGTACTCAACATCTGATTTGGACCAAAACTCTTCTAAACAGTGATTAAGGAATCTAAATGAATGGTCAAAAGCCATCCAAGGACCCCAACATCCAGTATACATCATCAGTGCTTTATGTTTGACAAGTAGTATGAAGCTGCGGCTTGGAGTACTGTTTATTCATACTATGTAATGTATTCTTAGTGAATTCGATTGTTTTTTTCCCCACTGTTCAGAGAAATTAGCCATTGAAGTAGCTTGCATTTTCCCCCATAAATTAATGTTAAAGTACCAGGTTTTGCCCACTAGATGTTACTGTTCCTGCTACTGCCACACCCTTTTATCAATTTTTCTGGTCTCTTGCATTTATTCAATGGATCACAACATTTTCTTTACAACTTTGGGTAGAAAACCAATAGCTTTTGCTTTTAATGAAAATAAATGGTGTGGTTATCCTCAAGTCAAGCCTCAAGTCCTCCATGAAAGCAATTGAGTTTTTCCTTCTCTTAGCAGCTAATGCTTCAAGCCATCTGACCTTGAAGAGTCTAACAAATGGCAGCTCTCTGAGAGGGCTATCCCTATGGTGCAATGAAGACTTTTCCTACAAGCCCAAACAAATACATTGAGAAATGGACTAGTGACTGTTGCATGGCAGTTTTCTGTTTGTCAATAAAACTATTAAAACACCTCTTTTATATGTCGTGCGATTAGTGTAATTTACCATCAAACCCAACCCAATACCATTACCATTGTAAAACACTATACAGTATGTGCTTTGGACTTTTACAATTGAAGACCTTTAGAGACCGTAACATTGAAACCATTATAACTGCTTTAGCCTAATGATTTGCTTGTTCACCAGGAATGGTCTAATCCAGACCTTTTTTTTTAAAGGGAATAAATCATAAACACAGGGGCCATTTCCTGGACTAAGATATAACCTAAGAGAAGGACAAACTGCTTTGGTTTCATGGAGGACTGGCTTGAATTGTGAGAATGACATTATTATTTTCAACATGAGCTAAAGCGATTTGTTTTTTTTTACCCAAAGTTGTAAAGAAAATGTTGTGCTCATGAGACAAGCAACATTGATAAAAGGGTGTGGCAGTAGCAGCAACAGCATCTAGTGGGCAAAACCTAGTACTTTAAGGCCAGGCAACACACACTCATAGGGCAATTTTTCCCCTTAATCAAATAATAATCACATTTTACCAGTTTAATGTAGACCAAAATATAATACTTTTTTGGGTTAAACATTTTATGAAATATTTTATTACAACATGCAAATGAGGCAATAGCTCATTAAATATGCACATATTTGCATATCGCACAAATACATTTTTCTGGACACTGGATGAAGTCAGCCTAAATATTTTGGTTGCATTTTGTCCAGAGCAGATTGTGGATAAATACTTTTAAAATCTTTCTATTTGTAAAATAAGAAATATTTTTTCCCCCCCAAATAAAATGTTATCTACAGTGCCTTCAGAAAGTATGCACACCCCTTGAATTTGTCCACATTTTGTTGTGTTACAGCCTCAATTTAAAATGGTTTAAATAGAGATTATTTGTCACTGGCTTACACACAATACTCCATAATGCCAAAGTGGAATTATGTTTATCAAATTTTTTACTAACGAATTAAAAATGAAAAGCTGATATATCTTGAGTCAATAAGTATGGCCTTTGTCATGACAAACCTAAATAAATTCATTAGTAAAAATGTGCTTCACAAGTCATAAGTTGCATGCACTCACCTTGTGTGCAATAATAGTGTTTAACATAATTTCTGAATGACTGCCTCTTCTCTGTATCTAACACATACAATTATCTGCAAGGTCAGATAACCAGTTATTAAATGCAAGGGTTTTAAATACTTTTTCCAACCTACACTGTGAATGTTTAAATTACGTATTCAATATAGACAAGAAAAATACAATTATTTGTGTGTTATTAGTTTAAGCGCGCTGTGTTTGTCTGTTGTTGTGACTAAGAGGAAGATCAGATCAAATTGTATGACTAATTTATGCAGAAATTGCAAAGGGTTCACATACTTTTATTTGCCACTATGTAAATGTACTGTGTGTAAATTAGATATCTAGACCCAATCTCTTCAAAGAACGTTACTAAACATAGTCCAGTTTTTAACATTCTCTTTGAAATGGTCTTGTAATTTATGTGTAATTTAATGTTATGAGTTTTGAAATTATTGCTGGATTTTAAAGGGGTTAAAATTTATGAAAATGTTGATGACGGTAGTATGACAAACTAAAGAAAATATACATTTTCATAAAGTTTTTGAAATGTATATGTTAAAATTCTATCGGGATTTTTTTTATTTCATGCTGTTTTGCCTGGTCTTAAGACTAATTTATGGGGGAAATGTAAGCTGCATCAATGGCTAATTTCTCTGAACAGGAGGGGAAAAACATCACGTAATTCACTGAGAATACATTACATAGTATGAATAAACAATATTCAAATAAAACATTACAAAACCTGGCCAGATCATTTAAAGTCATCAGTCTCAAGTCAAAGTCAAGTCCCGAGTGTTGAGGCTCCAAGTCCAAGTCAAGTCTCAAGTTATTTTATTTTCTATCCAGTCTCAAATCATCAAATTTGTGACTTGAGTCAGACTCAAGTCCAAGTCAATGTGACTCTAGTATCTACTGTCTATTTACTTTCTCTTCTGTTGTCTATATGAAGCTGAAATGACCTTGACCGCTCTTTAGTTGGACACACACACACACGTAAGCATGAAAGATCAAAGCAGGATTATTGGTATTTGTTGTGACAAGTGGATTAGATTCGATGACAATGACAGCTCAGTAGAAGAGTAATCTCCTCCTTCCCTGCGTAGATGAAACCACGCTAGTCTCGACTATTGTTTGAATGTACTGTATATACAATATACAAACTGAATGATCAAGGCTGGTGGTAGAGATATGTTTTCTTTGTTTGAAAATGCTATTGTCCTAATAACGTAATCTACTTTGGGCTGTTCAGATGGTCATAAGAAATTCATTAGACTAATATGATTATTATGATAGACTTCAATAGACTAATGTAATCAAATAAATAGATAACAGTGCATCATTTAATTACAAAATAGAATCTTATAATATACAAATGTTAGAGGATACACAGATGACTGCATTCCTTTTGTTGTGAAAGTCCCAAAACTGCAGTCACTTTCTGAAGATCTGTCACAGTCTTGTCTGCGAACTGCTAGTCAACAAGTAGTAAGAATTCAACTATCAGCTTGTTGGAGCTACATCAGCTCATCCACCAATGGCCTACTTGATTCTCTTGCATTTTGGGAGATGTTGTTTTTAGAACCACCGCTCTGTAGTCTGTAAGTGTACACTGAGTGTACAAAACATTAGGAACTATTTCCTAATATTTAGTTGCACTCCATTTTAACCTCAGAACAGCCTCAATTCATCGGGGCATGGACTATTTTATTTTGTATTTATTTAACCTTTATTTAAATAGGCAAGTCAGTTAAAGAACAAATTCTTATTTACAATGACGGCCTACCAAAAGGCAAAAGGCCTCCTGCAGGGACGGGGGCTGGGATTAAATAAATAAATAAATATAAGACAAAACACACATCACGACAAGAGAGACAACACAATACTACATAAAGAGAGACCTAAGGCAACAACATAGCAAGGCAGCAACACAACATGACAACAACATGGTAGCAACACAACATGACAACATCATGGTAGCAACATAACATGACAACAACATGGTAGCAGCACAACATGGTACAAACATTATTGGGCACAGACAACAGCACAAAGGGCAAGAAGGCAGAGACAACAATACATCACACAAAGCAGCCACAACTGTCAGTAAGACTGTCCATGATTGAGTCTTTGAATGAAGAGACTGAGATAAAACTGTCCAGTTTGAGTGTTTGTTGCAGCTCGTTCCAGTCGCTAGCTGCAGCGAACTGAAAAGAGGAGTGACCCAGGGATGCCTGTGCTTTGGGGACTACAAGGTGTCGAAAGCTTCCCACAGTTGTCAAGTTGGCTGGATGTCCTTTGGGTGGTGGACCATTCTTGATACACACGGGGAAACTGTTGAGCTTGAAAAACCCAGCAGTGTTGCAGTTCCTTCTTTAACCCAGCAGTGTTGCAAAAATCCTTCTTTAACCTGTCTCCTCCCCTTCATCTACACTGATTCTGAAGTGGATTTAACAAGTGACATCAATAAGGGATCATAGCTTTCACTTGGATTCATCTGGTCAGGCTATGTCATGGAAAGAGCATGTTTTGCACACTGTCTAGTTTATGCCTGCAGGGATGGAGGCAGGTCACGTCAATGATTCCCTGTACTGCCTGGTACCATTAGAGCTGCATGTCAATCTGAAACTTGCATATATGAAAAGGGCTTATTGCTCAGAACCAAACAGTTGAACTAGTGTACTCCCAAAATAAGCATCATGTCTGTGTCACTGCCTTTTTCAAAGTCCCCCCAGTCCCATGACAATGACACGTCACATGTGAAATGTAGGATTATATAAAGAGAAAAAATATGTGTGTGTCTACACACTGCTTGTCTGTGAACTGAGTGCTCTGTGTTCCTGTAGGGATGGAGTTCCCTGTGGATGGCCTGGTCAGCGTGAGCCAAGAGATCCTGGAGAGATCAGCCCAGGACTACATGAACAGCCTCCTCCACAGCCCCCTTGACTCACCACAACACCTCACCCTCGCAAACAACACACAGGTAAATATCAAATCAAATTGTATTGGTCACATACACATGGATAGCAGATGTTAATGCGAGTGTAGCGAAATGTTTGTGCTTCTAGTTCCGACAGTGCAGTAATATCTAACAAGTAATCTAACCTAACAATTTCACAACAACTACCTTATACACACATATCTAAAAGGGGTGAATGAGAATATGTACATATAAATATATGGATGAGCGATGGCCGAGCGGCATAGGCAAGGTGCAATAGATTTTATATATATATATATATATATATATATATATATATATATATGATATAGTGTATATATATATATATATATATATATATATATATATATATATGATATAGTATATACATATGATATGAGTAATGTAAGATATGTAAACATTATTAAAGTGGCATTATTTAAAGTGAATAGTGATCCCTTTGTTAAAGTGGCCAGTGATTGGGTCTCCATGTAGGCAGCAGCCTCTCTGAGTTAGTGATGGCTGTTTAGCAGTCTGATGGCCTTGAGATAGAAGCTGTTCTTCAGTCTCTATCCTCACTCTGTCACACTCTACACAGGTAAATAAACCCTCACTCTGCCACACTCTACACAAATAAACCCTCACTCTGCCACACTCTACACAAATAGACCCTCACTCTGCCACACTCTACACAAATAGACTCTCACTCTGCCACACTCTACACAAATAAGCCCTCACTCTGCCACACTCTACACAAATAGACACTCTGCCACACTCTACACAAATAGACCCTCACTCTGCCACACTCTACACAAATAGACCCTCACTCTGTCACACTCTACACAAATAGACCCTCACTCTGTCACACTCTATACAAATAGACCCTCACTCTGTCACACTCTACACAGGTAAATAGACCCTCACTCTGTCACACTCTACACAGGTAAATAACCCTCACTCTGTCACACTCTACACAGGTAAATAAACCCTCACTCTGCCACACTCTACACAAATAGACCCTACTCTGCCACACTCTACACAAATAAACCCTCACTCTGCCACACTCTACACAGGTAAATAAACCCTCACTATGCCACACTCTACACAAATAGACCCTCACTCTGCCACACTCTACACAAATAGACCCTCACTCTGCCACACTCTACACAAATGGACCCTCACTCTGCCACACTCTACACAAATAAACCCTCACTCTGCCACACTCTACACAAATAGACCCTCACTCTGTCACACTCTATACAAATAGACCCTCACTCTGTCACACTCTACACAGGTAAATAAACCCTCACTCTGTCACACTCTACACAGGTAAATAAACCCTCACTCTGTCACACTCTACACAGGTAAATAAGCCCTCACTCTGTCACACTCTACACAGGTAAATAAACCCTCACTCTGTCACACTCTACACAGGTAAATAAACCAGATGAAACAGATAAAATAACTGTGTAAAGTTTGACATGTGTTACAGTTAAAGCTAGCTAGCTAACAATTCCATAGCCACAACAAAGTAATGTGCTGTGGGTGAGACGCTTGGATCCAGTGCTGCATAACATCAAAGCAAATTTATTTATAAAGCCCTTTTTACATCAGCCGTTGTCACAAAGTGCTGTACAGAAACCCAGCCTAAAACCCCAAACAGCAAGCAATGCAGGTGTAGAAGCACGGTGGCTTGGAAAAACTCCCTAGAAAGGCCAGAACCTAGGAAGAAACCTAGAGAGGAACCAGGCTCTGAGGGGTGGCCAGTACTCTTCTGGCTGTGCCGGGTGGAGATTATAACATGCATAGATAACGTGCATAGATGACCAGCAGGGTTAAATAATAATAATCACAGTAGTTGTCCAGGGTGCAACAGGTCAGCACCTCAGGAGTAAATGTCAGTTGGCTTTTCTTAGCTGATTAGACAGCAGGTGCGGTAGAGAGAGAGAGAGAGTCGAAAACAACAGGTCTGGGACAGGTAGCACGTCCGGTGAACAGGTCAGGGTTCCGTAGCTGCAGGCAGAACAGTTGAAACTGGAGCAGCAGCACGACCAGGTGGATTGGGGACAACAAGGAGTCATCAGGCCAGGTAATCCTGAGGCGTGGTCCTAGGGCTCAGGTCCTCCTCCGAGAGAGAGACAGAGATAATTAGAGGGAGCATACTTAAATTCACACAGGACACTGGATAAGACAGGAGAAATACTCCAGATAGAACAGACTGACCCTAGCCCACCGACACGAACTATTGCAGCATAAATACTGGAGGCTGAGACAGGAGGGGTTGGGGGACACTGTGGCCCCGTCCGACGATAACCCCGGACAGGGCCAACCAAGCATGATATAACCCCACCCACTTTTCCAAGGCACAGCCCCCACACCACTAGAGGGATATCTTCAAAACACCAACTTACTACCGAGACAAGGCCGAGTATAGCCCACGAAGATCTCCCCCACGGCACGAACCTGAGGGGGGCGCCAACCCGGACAGGAAGATCACGTCAGTGACTCAACCCACTCAAGTGATGCACCCCTCCTAGGGACGGCATGGAAGAGCACCAGTTAGCCAGTGACTCAGCCCCCGTAATAGAGTCAGAGGCAGAGAACCCCAGTGCAGAGATGGGAACCGGCCAGGCAGAGACGGCAAGGGCGGTTCGTCACTCCAGTGCCTTTCCGTTCACTTTCACACCCCTGGGCCAGACTACACTCAATCATAGGACCTACTGAAGAGATGAGTCTTCAATAAAGACTTAAAGGTTGAGACCAAGTCTGCGTCTCTCACATGGGTAGGAACACCATTCCATAAAAATTTAGCTCTATAGGAGAAAGCGCTGCCTCCAGCTGTTTACTTAGATATTCTAGGAACAATTAGGAGGCCTGCGTCTTGTGACCGTAGCGTACGTACGGCGGTGTGTACTGCAGGTAGGAGCAAGCCCATGTAATGCTTTGTAGGTTAGCAGTAAAACCTTGAAATCAGCCCTTGCCTTAACAGGAAGCCAGTGTAGGGAGGCTAGCACTGGAGTAATATGATCACATTTTTGGTTCTAGTCAAGTTTCTACCAGCCGTGTTTAGCACTAACTGAAGTTTATTTAGTGCTTTATCCGGGTAGCCGGGAAAGTGGAGCATTGCAGTAGTCTAATCTAGAAGTGACAAAAGCATTGGATTAATATTTCTGCATCATTTTTGGACAGAAAGTTTCTGATTTTTGCAATGTCACGTAGATGGAAAAAAGCTGTCCTTGAAACAGTCTTGATATGTTCGTCAAAAGAGAGATCAGGGTCCAGAGTAACGCCGAGGTCCTTCACAGTTTTATTTGAGACGACTGTACAACCATCAAGGTTAATTGTCGGATCCAACAGAAGATCACTTTGTTTCTTGGGACCATGTCCTCTGGGTTGTTGTGCTCTGGGTCAGTGTCTCACTGTTGTCTTGAAACCAGGGGAAACCAGCTGCAGACATTCAGGGACAGGAGTTGCTCTTTAGTCTGGCAAATATAATATGATATAATTCATATAATTTGAAATATTCTGTGACGTTGATACTATAAGCTAATGTTTGAACTTTGACCTTGTGCTCATGTCCTCTCCCAGGTGCCCATTGGTCTTTCCAATGTGGGTTTCGTTCCTCTATATGGAGACAACATGAGACAGAAAGTCCTCGCCCTGTTCTCCCAACAGGACCAGTTTACAGGTGACTGAGTGACTCTGTTTTATGGGAAAAGTGTTGCTGGTGTTGACACAAAATGGAGACGGCTCATGGTTAATCTGGGCTAGTTTAGTTTGAAACATGGTTTGTTCAAATCTTCTCTCCTAACAAATAATTGTGTAATGCCCCAATCTATGTTTTGTTTCTTCAGGAACAACATGCCTTATATATTATATATATATATATATATATATATATATATATATATATATATATAGCCAGCTCCAAAATTATTGGCACCCTTGATATATAAGGAGGAGCAAAAATACTGCGCAAAATAGCCCCATAACATCAAAGCTCCATCACCATATTTTACAGTTGGTACGGAGACATTTTGTGCTTATCACATCCTTCTTTCAACGCCAAACCCACCACTGGTGTGTGTGGCCAAATAGCTAGATTTTCCTATCATCCAACAAAATGTAAACGCCTTGGGTGTTTGCTAAACGGCAATGGCAATTGGATCGGAACCATCGCTATGGTCAGATGACATGAAAATAGAGCTCTTTGGCAATGCATACCAGTGATGGGTTTCACGTTGAAAGAAGGATGCATAGGCTGAAAATAACCACACTGCTTAATATGGTGGTGGATCTTTGCTGTTATGGGGCTATTTTGCTTCCACTGGTCCTGGGGCCTTCTATTAAGGTCAACAGCATCATGAACTTTACTCAGTACCAGGACATTTTAGTCAAAAACCTGGTTGCCTCTGCCAGGAGGCTGTAACTTGGCAACTTGGCAGCAAGTGGGTCTTCCAGTAATACAATAACCCCAAACAACACATATCAAAATCCACAAATAAATGGTTCATTGACCACAAAATCTACATTTGGCCATCTCAGTGTACGGACTTAAACCCCATTGAAAACCTGTGGTTTGAACTGAAGAGGACAGTCTATAAGCGCAGACGGAGGATATCAAAGATCTGGAATGATCTAAGATCCCTCCCAATGTGTTCTCCAATCTGATAAAAAAATTGTTTTGAAAAAGGCTCCTTGCAAGGTATTGAAAGGTATTGAAAACAGTGGTGCCAATGAACTTGTTTAACCAAATCTCTTTTTCTGAGCAATTGCTTTTTTTTGCATACAATATAGCTCAGAATTTTTATAATTTATTTTATACAGTCTTTTTTGCACATCTTTATCGAGGGTGCAAATAATTGTGGACCTGACTGTATTTACCAAATTTAATAGTTCAAAAAAATATATATAATAGTTTGTTATTTAACTAGTCAAGTCAGTTAAGAACAAATTCTTATTGAGTGGTAATGAAATATAAGGAACAGTGGGTTAACTGCCTTGTTCAGGGGCAGAACGACAGATTTTTACCTTGTCAGCTCAGGGATTTGATCTAGCAACCTTTCGGTTACTGGCCCAACACTCTAACCACTAGGCTACCTACCGCCCCCAAATGTTTAAAAGGAGTTTATATATAGTTGATATGTTGTATTTATCTACTGTTTTTGTCTGTTTTCTCTTAGCGGTGGGGCTGTACCTGTTGGATCAATGGTGGTCATTGGAGAATATCTTAAAAACAGCAGACTCTGCCAAAGATGGAGCTGTGGAGGTATGATTAGTTGTCTCTAATTTGAAAACAAAATGACTGCTGTTTGTGGGAATTAGACCACCCGGTTATAGAGATATACAAAATAGCACGTGCATCAGTTTTCACTATTGTTGTAAAAGTTATTATACAATTATAACAAAGTTAAATAGTTTGAAAATAAGATGCAATCAGGATAGCTCAAAGATACAATTTTGTGGGTTTATTTGATTATATCTTATTGGAGAATGTGACAGTATGAGTCAGTGAATGTGTTTTTCTGTGTGTTTGTCTTCAGGTGGAGACCATAGGGGAGCGGATAGTTCTGTACGTTTTGAACCGTGTGGTGTACAGAGCCAAGGAGATTAGTTCAGGCGAACTACCTTTCCTCTGCCACGGAGAGAACGACTACGCCAAGATCCTTTGGAAAGACGGACAGGCTGTCGGCTTCTACTCAGTCAAACCTTCAGGTACCAAACAGCTTTTATTGTTGTGAGTAACTAACCATTATCCACCTCCACTAAGTGGCACCTTTTTGGGTGATGCATGGCACCCATGTTAGGCTAGAATCCTCATCACATATGAGATATTGCGTGGTAGCGCTGAGGTTATGTGCTTTAAGTGTTAGTTATGGTGCTGTTAAATAAACTATGGTTGACCATTAATCATGAATTATTCAGATACTGAAGATCATATGTGTGCATTGTATAACACAGATAATGCTTAACTCACATATCCAATTTTCACTTCTCATAGATGTTTCTATGTATGTACTGTATGCATGGATGTAGTGCAATTTGAGAATACATGGAGCTGGTAGAAATATTTCTGGAAGATGTATTCTGATCATTTCTAAATAAATTATATTTCATTACCACTCAATTTCAATCAAAACGATAGAATGGCATACTAAATACTGTAAATATCTAGGCTATAGCAGCCTATAGGTAGGTTTCTAAAACGTCTGTCTCAGAGATCACTTGCCCTACTCTCCGAGTGCTTAGCTTACAGAAATGTACCACACTCTATAGCGTATGCAGACAAACTGATTCCCTGCATGAACCTTATCATCACACCCACGAAATCTAGGATCCAAATTCACCGTGCGTCTGCCTTGACGTTCATAAAACTCCATGGACCCCCTCTTGTGCAGTGGAACCCAGAACAATATGTGACCCACACTGCATTCTGGGACAGGACACTTGGTTACGGTGCTGTCCTTTAACCACCACCATTTAAAGGGCGCTCAAATCGCTTAAAATAACCCTCAACGAGATCTGCTGCCTACGTCTAATAGTCCTACTCATCACTTATTATTATTATTATTATTAATATTATTATTATTATTATTATTATTAATATTATTATTAATATTATTAATATTATTATTAATATTATTATTATTATTATTATTATTTTTTTTATTTTTTATTTTAAATTTTATCCCCTTTTCTCCCCAATTTTTCGTGGTATCCAATCGCTAGTAATTACTATCTTGTCTCATCGCTACAACTCCCGTACGGGCTCGGGAGAGACGAAGGTCGAAAGTCATGCGTCCTCCGAAGCACAACCCAACCTAGCCGCACTGCTTCTTAACACAGCGCGCCTCCAACCCGGAAGCCAGCCGCACCAATGTGTCGGAGGAAACACCGTGCACCCGCCCCCTCGGTTAGCGCGCACTGCGCCCGGCCCGCCACAGGAGTCGCTGGAGCGCGATGAGACAAGGATATCCCTACCGGCCAAACCCTCCCTAACCCGGACGACGCTAAGCCAATTGTGCGTCGCCCCACGGACCTCCCGGTCGCGGCCGGCTGCGACAGAGCCTGGGCGCGAACCCAGACTCTGGTGGCGCAGCATAGCACTGCGATGCAGTGCTCTAGACCACTGCGCCACCCGGGAGGCTATTATTATTATTATTATTATTAATATTACAAATAGAAGATGATCACTTCTTGCTCCTTTAGTAAAGTTTAAAGCTGAATTAATATCTCGCAAGATCACATAATGATTCATTAGTTGGCCTATTTTCCATAACAGAACCACATATAATAATAGTAGGCTATAACATGTTACACCAAAAACATGTATTATTTGAAGCTGAATAGTATAAAAAATGTCATTCTCATGTGGCCAAAACTCAATAGCGTACAACACTAAGCAGGCCTATGTGGCCTGTGTTTTGATTGGAACTGAATAGGTCTACAAGAAAAGTGAATCATTTTCACCGGTAAAAAGTGAAGAATTATCATTCACAATTGACAGTGATGACGGCCTATTTTGAAATGAGGTATGCCTAACTTGGTGTTTTGAGGGTATTCAAAATATAACATTTTCTTCTGGCAATCGGTGTGGGAATAGAAAGAGGTTGCAATGGGAGGATGCATTTTGTGCATAGACCTATTCTATAATGATATTCAATAGGTCACATCTGTCGGTACAAGCTTTGATTGAGAAATGACAATGATTTTTAACTAAAGGCCCCCTCACCTAAAAAACAAGAACACTACACCACTGACTGTATGTATGCTGTCTATAATGTATGTCTGGCTATCTTTACATCTCATCTCCATTTGTTTTCCCTATAGGCAGCTTGTGCAGTTCCTTCTTAACCCAATGCTATCACATTCCTGTCATGGATTCCATATTCGTCAGGAAGTGTCACCGTGGCAACGGTCTGGGTCTTCAGATGCTGGAGAACTTTGTTGACAGTTTCAAAGAGGAATACCTTGGGTTGAGATACCCCCTTTCAAAAGCTATGTACAAAGGTAATCATCAACCTTTTTTACTAGTTGTTCACACAGAGAAATACAAGTGTGGTTGAAAGATCTCAAAACTTCCCAGATTTCCCTAACTTGCGGCCATCAGCCTACAGTACAAGTCCACTTTCCTAACAACTGCTCTGTATTGTTCTCCAGTGTGTGGGAAGTATCTGAGCCTGTACCCAGCCCACAGAGACCTACTGTGGGAAGTGGAGAGTGTTGGAGGACCCAGCCAGAGGACCAACATAGCCAACAAGATCCAGGCCATGGCCATGAGCAGTATGTTTATCACAGATTTAAAATGGAAGAAGTGCACGTCCCCTAAGTGTCTTGATTTCTGTATTTAGGTGGCTAGATTGACTCCTCATTATATGCCTTAAACATAGACAATTCTCAATAAAACAATGGAATTTATTCCCTCAGCCTCATCCAAGAACCTGTCTTTTACGGAGCACTCTGTAGTGAACCGTGACGTGGTTGAAAACGAGGTGGTTATGGAGGAAGTGACTTCACACTTACAGGAACAGGAAGCCATGGAGTACACCGTTGAAATTGTGGTATGTTTTATAAATCTAACAATAGATTTAAGGTAAATAAGTAGGGCTGGGGATGCACGGACCGGTTTGGGTTTTCACTTTAACTTCTATAATGTTATTTCAATGTTTAGTCTGTTAAATGTGATATGCAACTCCAGCGTGTGTAATATCAGTTTTTATAGTTTACTCCGTTTGCTACTTGAGTCGTCTTTCTCCGTCTTCTCCTGCTGCATGCCACTTCCCACACCAAGCCCCGCCCCCTGTCCTGCACCCTGTCACTCAAGGAGAGAACAGTTGCTCAACCATGGAGTCCCACGCACCTCCTTGCAGTTCACTATGCAGTGCAGTCAGTCTGCATGGTCAGAGAGATGCAACAAGATGTTGGTGACATGTGTTCAAGCACCTCCTTGCAGTGCAGTCAGTCTGCATGGTCAGAGAGATGCAACAAGATGTTGGTGACATGTGTTCAAGCACCTCCTTGCAGTGCAGTCAGTCTGCATGGTCAGAGAGATGCAACAAGATGTTGGTGACATGTGTTCTATAATTACACTATTCATTTGTGTTTATTTACTGCTAGTTTGTCTTTTGTTAGCAAGTTGTGTCTAAAATAAATATTTTTAGCCTCTAATGCTAACTGCTAATTAGCTGGCTAGCAAGCTTGCTAAGTGTACTTAGAGTCAGAGCAAACACAGCTATCTAATACAGCCTTGTACCAACGCTGGTGTAGGCATAGATACGCATTTTGTTTATACAACAGTGTCTTCTATGTCAAAGAGGAATAGGCAAAGCATGAAAATGTTAGCTAGCTACATGAGGTAAGAAAACAAAATGTAATGCAACATCTAATTAGGGTCATGTGGAAACACAGACCAACAATTTGGTTCATACCATGTCAAGAATTCCTCCCTGGCTTATTCATTCGTTGTCATGTCAAACAACAATGTATTCAAGGTGCTCCCCACTATATTCAAACTCTAGAATTAGAATAATCGCTCTATTTCCAACAGTTCACAATTACCTAGGCCTATATTTGTTTGCCCATATCATGCAGTGCTGTGTGGCACAGTGTGGAAATGATAACAAAAGTGCACGAAATGTAGAAATTCGTGAAAATGCTTCTTTTTTTTTGTTTGAAGTTGGATTGAACAGTATAATACAAAACAGAAAGGAGAAAGCCAGATTGAAATCACATAATGATTCTGTTGCCACCCTAGGATCATGAACTGCTCACTACAGACCGGGATCAAACCCCGGTCTATAGTGACGCCTCAAGCACTGCAAGGCAGTGCCTTTGCCCCAGAAGCATTGAACTGCAGGGTACTATCTCATCATATGAAGGAATGTGCCTACCTGATCTTGGGTACACAGTGAACAGTGGGAGTTGGGGCCAATTTCATCATAAAACATTTCCTTGATGTTAAATACAGCCTGTGAGCAAATTTAAAATGTATATGTTGATGGTTTGGATTACGGGATGCCAAGGTCATGTTTTTCCAGATTCTGTTCCAGTTGAAGGGTTATTCAGATTCAATTAGATATGTGGACCATATTGTTTTAATGGCTCGCTCAGAATATGAGCAAATACAAAAGTTGTTTATATATTATAGTGATCAGTCCTTTCGGGAGCCCAGATAGTTTATTTATAAATCCCATCTTTGGATGGTTTGGTAGTTGGGTTTCCAAAGAGACAGCATAGCTGACTTAAGTTGTAAATATAGAAAAAAGAAGTTGCCTGGTAATGTGTATGTATCTTTCAAATCTTGGAATGTTCTCAAATAGTTATTGTTCATGATATTGGTAAAGGACCATTGGGGGGATCCAAAAGTGTGACTGGAAATACAATTTAAAGTTTGGTGGACGATAGTCCCCCTACAGTACATCTTTCCCTCTTTGTAAATTTGTTCATTTTATCCGGGATTGTTTACCTTGTCATATAGATTTTTAACCCACACTATGAATTTTATCCTAATAGCCAGATGGGGGAGCAATGGGAAGCATTGAACTACAGAAATTCAGTCGTGGCAATATATTCATTTTGACAATAGATATTCTGCCGGTTAAAGCAACTGGGATATTATTCCATCTACTGAGGTCGGATTCAATTGATTTGAAGAAAGAGATTAGGGCTGAGCGATATGGACATATCATATATCACAATATTTTTCACATTTTTGACAGTATGACGGTATTTTACTGTTGGAATCATGAAAATAGAATGATTGTTCTAATTCTATAGAAGCACATAGAATACATTGTTGTTTGACATGACAACGAAAAGAAAGAAAAGACAAACTAGCATCTGTAAGGAATGACGCTGGAGAAGAGAAGCAGGTACAGGGAGTCAACATTTATTCGGAACAGACATGAACACAGGACAGGAATAGCGTCAGAACTGGGTAAAATACAGCCGTAAGACAATCGATGCAGCAGCGGGGAACAGAGCTGGGGAAGTGACGAATATAGGGGAGGTAATAAACAGGTGATTGAGTCCAGGTGAGTCCAAAAATTCGCTGATGGGCATAACGAGGGAAGGCAGGTGTGCGTAATGATGGTGGCAGGAGTGCGTAATGCAGGGCAGCTTGGCGCCCTCGAGCGCCAGGGGGGAAGAGCGTGAACAGGCGTCGTTGCGTCCATCTGACCATGCAGAGTGAACGGCAAGAAGGTACTCGTGACTCCGTGGTCGAACAACTTCTCTCCCTTGGAGTGACAGGAGGCAGGGCTTGGTGTGGTTTGTAGTGGCATGCAGCAGCAAGAGGGAGAGAGTGACACAAGTAGCAAATGGAGTAAAGTATAAAAGGGACATTATACGCACCATAGTTGTGTATCACATTTAACAAACCAAACATTCAACTACCGTTATAGAAGGTAAAGTAAAAACAACAGTTCCGTACCTCAACACTGGCATATAGTCAAATACAGCATAGCACCCTGCACCAGTAGAGATATAGTAAAATATGGTCTGCGTATAATGAGATGAAGTGTATCTGTACATTGGTGTTATTTCCTTTGATTGAGGAATTGCCTGGGCCAGGGGATAATAAGAATAGCAAAGGTGAAATTGGATCGCCTTTTCTGCTGCTTCTGGTGATTCTGAATGGAGCAGAGCAGATATGGCTTGTTATAACCATGGCTGAGGGATTGGCATATAGTATTTTAATCACCTTTTTTTTTTACAAGACAGTTTACCCACCTTTTGGGGAAAAATGCATTGAAAGTTATAGGGAGCATACATTTTCTACTGCGACCGGCGATCCGAGTTGACCCACATATTTTTTTTTGTACCACTACATCAATGTGTACAATGGAATTATGTTTTTCTTTCATAAAATGATACCTTTTTCACTCTTAACACATGGTCTACAATCACATTTCTCTGTTCATAGGAGGAAGTTACACTGGTCAGGGTGACAAAAGGCAAGTATGGGATGATTCATTTACTGGATCTTCGCGATAACATACAAAATCTAACAATTAGACTTTTCTCTTCCTAACGCCAATTGTGGTGAATGTTTTCAGAGAATGAAGAAATGCCGGTTACAACCAGAGGAAGGAGCAGCGGCCTCAAACGCAAGAAGATGTTAGAGGAAAGCAAATCAGAGAAAGTCCTCAGGTAGCAGAGAATGTGAATATTGCTTTGTTTCAAATGTTGATGGAATACAGTAAAACACATGAACAGTTAAATAGATATTGCCTAAATGAAGGTAATTCACTTTGGCATGTCTGTGTTGTTTAGGATTGAGGATATTGAAGCAGAGGTGGAGACTCCCAAAGAGAAGCCAGTGGCAGAGCATCAGCAAGAGAATAAAGACGAAGTTGCTGCTGTTGCTGAATCCGACAAAGAGGAGTTGGCTGAGGTACAAATACGATTCGTAAACAATTCATCTTTGTTTTTCAAGTGTCCAGGAGTAAGGAGTCTTATTAAGTGACACACTCTCTTTAAAAAATGTTTTTGGACAGGATGTCATTGACACAGCCACGGAGGACACAGCAGTAGAGCCTGAGCTTGGAGAGGAGATTGGAGAGACTGTTACAACACGGACACTTCAGATTCAGAAAGCCACTGCGTTGCTGGTGGACCTGAAAGAAACCTTGCAACCACAAGTGGAGGTAGAAAATGTGGCCTCAGAGGTGGAGGAGATGGAGGCTCCAAAGGAGGTGGCAGAAACCGATGAAGAAACAGCCGAAGAAGAATCCTCTAATGAGGAAAAGAAAAGAAGAGAGAGACCAAGATCCACTCGTCTCATAAAACCTTTTGAGGCTGAGGAGGAGACAGTGAAAGAAGAGCAGCCAGCAGTTGAGAAACCTGCTGAGGTAAAGGAGAAGATCTCACCACCTGAAAAGGAAGTGGTAGCTCCAGTGATAGAAACAAGAGTCCTGAAGAGAGGAAGAAAAAGTGTACCAGCCACCCAGACTCCAAAACGCAAGTCTACAAGAAGAGTCAAACAACCTGTGGAAGAGGAGAAGGAGGAAGAGGTGGCTGAGGAAGAAGTAAAGGCAGCTGTAGTGGAAGCCAAAGTTCTGAGAAGAGGAAGGAGATCTGCCCCTCCTGCCTCTGCCACACCTGGACGCAAATCCACTCCAACTGTTGTTGAAGCGGAAGAGGCAGAAAAAACTGATGAAACGACAGAGGAGGAAGTAGACGACAAAGTCCAGGACAAAGCTGTTGAGGAAGAGAAGGCTGCAACAACAACAAGCCAAGAGGAAGAGGAAGTGGAAGCAGAAAGCATTGAGGAGGTTGTGGAAGTTCCTCCAGTTGTGGAAACTGGAGCTAAGAGGAGCAGGACAAAAACAGTTGCAGCAGCCACACTCAAACGAAAGTCCTTACGAAGCAAGTCCTTTGTGGATTATAAGGAACAGGATGCAGAGGAGGAAAGAGGAAATGAATCCACAGTGGAAGAAGGGGAGGATAATGTAGTGGCAGAAGAGGCGAGCATAGTAGAGGAGGAAGAAAAAGAGGAATGGGCCACGATGGCTGAGGTTGCTGTTGTTGAGGAGACGGAGAAGCAGCCTGAGGAATACAAATCAGAGAAAGTTATCAGGTAACAGAGAATGGGAATATTGCTTTGTTTCAAGTGTTTATGAAATACAGTAAAACATATGAAAAGTTAAATGCAGTGGTTTCAGAAAGTATTCATACCTGCTGACTTGTTCCACACATTCTTGTGTTACAACCTAGATACAAAATTGATTAAATATATATTTTTTCTTACCCATCTACACATAATACCCCATAATGACAAAGTGAATAGATGTTTTTAGACATTTTAGCACATTTATTGAAAATGAAATACAGAAATATCTAATTTATATAAGTATTTACACCCCTGAGTCAATACATGTTGGAATCACCATTTGCAGTGATTACAGCTGTGAGTCTTTTTCTGGGTAAGTCTCTGAGAGCTTTGCATACCTGGATTCACAATATTTGCACATTGTGCTTTTAAAAATTCTTCAAGCTCTGTCAAATTGGTTATTGATCATTGCTAGACAACCATTTTCAATTCTTGCTATATTTTTTCAAGCAGATTTAAGTCAAAAATGTAACTCGGCCACTCAAGAACATACACCTTTTTTCTTAGTAAGCAACTCCATTGTGGATTTTGCCTTGTGTTTTAGGTTATTGTCCTGCTGAATTAATCTCCCAGTATCTGGTGAAAAGTAGACTAAACCAGGTTTTCCTCTAGGATTTTGCCTGTGCTTAGCCCCATTCATTTTTTTATCCTGAAAAACTCCCCAGTTCTTAACAATTATAACCATACCCATAACATGATTCAGCCACCACTTTGCTTGAAAATATGGAGAGTGGTAGTAATATGTTGTATTTGATTTGCCCCAAACATAACACTTTGTGTTGAGGACAAAAAGTTAATTGCTTTGCCACATTTTTTAAAGTATTACTTTAGTGCCTTGTTGCAAACAGAATATTTTTATTCTGTACCTGCTTCCTTAACAATGTTTATTACAGCAACAGGGGCAAAGGAACAGGACGGCAGGCAGGCTCAGGGTCAGGTCAGGCAGCGGTCGGTAATCCAGAGGTGGGGCAAAGGTACAGGACGGCTGGCAGGCAGGGTCAGGGCAGGCGGGTACAGGGTCAGGACAGGCAATGGTCAAAAACCAGGAGGATGAGATAAGAGATCGGGGAAAAGCAAGAGCTCACACAAAAACGCTGGTTGGGTTGACAAACAAGACGAACTGGCAACAGACAAACAGAGAACACAGGTATGAATACACAGGGGATAATGGGGAAGATGGGCGACACATGGAGGGGGTGGAGACAATCACAAAGACAGGTGAAACAGATCAGGGTGTGACAGTCAGTTAGGTTAGTGTTACCAAATTTAAATTGAGTCTGTAACACATCAACATGTTGGAAAAGTCAAGGGGTGTGAATACTTTCTGAAGGTACTGTAACTATTGCCTAAACTAAGGTCTTTCACTTTGGCATATCTGTATGGTTTAGGATTGAGGATATTGAAACCGAGGTGGAGACTCCCAAAGAGAAGCCAGTGGCAGAGCATCAGCAAGAGAATAAAGAAGTTGTTGCTGTTGCTGAATCTGACAAAAAGGAGTTAGCTGAGGTACAAATGTGATTCATACGATTCGTAAACAAGTGTCCAGGAGTAAGGAGTCTTAATAAGTGACACACTATCTTTTTCCTTTTCCAATAATTGACAGGATGTTGTTCACACAGCCACAGAGGACACAGCAGTAGAGCCTGAGCTTAGAGAGGAGATTGCAGAGACTGTTACAACACAGACACTCAAGCTTCAGAAGGCCATTGTGGTACTAGTGGACCTGAAGAAAACCTTGCAACCACAAGTGGAGGTAGAAAATGTGGCATCAGAGATAGAGGTGGAAGAAGAGGCTCCAAAGGAGGTGTCAGGAACCGATGAAGACGAAAAAGAAACAGCCAAAGAACCCTCTAAGGAGGAAAAGAAAAGAAGAGGACGACCAAGATCCACTCATCTCAGAACACCTGTTGAGGCTGAGGAGGAGACAGTGAACGAGGAGCAGCCAGCAGTTGAGAAACCTGCTGAGGGAAAGGAGAAGATCTCACCACCTGAAGAGGAAGAGGCAGGTCCAGTGGTAGAAACAAGAGTCCTGAGGAGAGGAATAAAAAGTATTCCAGCTACCCCGACTCCAAAACGCAAGTACACACGAAGAGGCAAACAACCCAAAGAAGAGAAGGAAGGGGAGGAAGAGCCAGCTGAGGAAGATGAAGATGCACCGGTAGTGGAAACCATAGTTCTGAAGAGAGAGAGGGGCAGATTTTCTGCTCTTGCTCCTGCCAATCCCAGACGCAAATCCACACAAGCCTGCAAAGAACCTGAGGAAGAGGAGGAGAAGGAAGGGGAGTTGGCTAAACCTGTTGAGGAAGCTTTGGAAGAAAATGTGGAGAAAGAGAAAGCAGTGGATGAAGCAGCAGCTGCAACATTGGAGAGTGTGGGGAAGGAAAAGGGGGCAGAGGAAGCAAGAACTGAGGAAGAGGAAAAGGTGGAGGAAGAGAAGGAAGCGGAAACTGAAGCTGCAGCTGAAACTGTACCAGTGGAAGAGGAGAGTGTTGCAGAAGAAAAGGTGGTGGAGGGAGAAACAATTCAGGAAGAGGAAAAGGTAGAGGAAGAAAAGGAGATTGCAGAAACTATTACAACACAGACACTCAAGCTTCAGAAAGCCACTGCAGTGCTGGTGGACTTGAAAAAAACTGTGGCCTCAGAGATGGAGGAGGAGGCTCCAAACGAGGTGTCAGGAACCGATGAAGACGAAGAAGAGATCAAAGAAGAAACAGCCAAAGAACCCTCTAAGGAGGAAAAGAGAAGAAGAGGACGACCAAGATCCACTCATCTCAGAACACCTGTTGAGGCTGAGGAGGAGACGGTGAACGAGGAGCAGCCAGCAGTTGAGAAACCTGCTGAGGGAAAGGAGAAGATCTCACCACCTGAAGAGGAAGAGGCAGGTCCAGTGGTAGAAACAAGAGTCCTGAGGAGAGGAAGAAAAAGTATTCCAGCTACCCCGACTCCAAAACGCAAGTACACACGAAGAGGCAAACAACCCAAAGAAGAGAAGGAAGGTCAGGAAGAGCCAGCTGAGGAAGATGAAGATGCACCGGTAGTGGAAACCATAGTTCTGAAGAGAGATGGGGGCAGATTTTCTGCTCTTTCTCCTGCCAATCCCAGACGCAAATCCACACAAGCCTGCAAAGAACCTGAGGCTGAGGAGGAGACAGTGAACGAGGAGCAGCCAGCAGTTGAGAAATCTGCTGAGGAAAAGGAGAAGATCTCACCACCTGACGAGGAAGAGGCAGGTGGGGAAGAAGAAGAACTGGCACCAGTAGTGGAAGCCAAAGTTCTGAGGAGCGAAAGGACATCTGCCTCTCCTCCTGCCCCTGCTACACCTAGACGCAAATCCACACCAACTGTTGTTGAAGCGGAAGAGGCAGAAAAACCAGATGAAACAGAAGAGGAAGTAGATGACAAAGCCCAGGAAAAAGCTGTTGAGGAAGAGAAAGCCACAACAACAAACCAAGAGGAAGTGGAAGCAGAAAGCATTGAGGAGGTTGTGAAAGTTCCTCCAGTTGAGGAAACTAGAGCTAAGAGGAGCAGGACAAAAACAGTCGCAGCAGCCACACCCAAACGAAAGTCCTTACGAAGCAAGTCCTTTGTGGATTATAAGGAACAAGATGCAGAGGAGGAGGAAACAGGAAATGAACCCACAGTGGAAGAAGGGGAGGATAATGTAGAGGCAGAAGAGGCGAGTGTAGTAGAGGAGGAGGAAAAAGAAAAAGAGGAAGGCTTCCCGGTGACTGAGGTTGCTTTTGTCGAGGAGTCAGAGAAGCAGCCCGAGGAACACAAATCAGAGAAAGTCATCAGGTAACAGAGAATGGGAATATTGCTTTTTTTGTGTTCATAGCTATTTCAGTTAAATAGCTATTGTCTAATTTAAGATAATTCATTTTGGCATGTCTGTATGGTTTAGGATTGAGGATATATTTCTGTGTGGTATAGGATCGAGGTGGAGACTCCCAAAGAAAAGCCAATGGCAGAGCATCAGCAAGAGAATAAAGAAGGAGATGCTGCTGTTGCTGAATCCGACAAAGAGGAGTTAGCTGAGGTATGTATACTATGGGTGTGAACGTTTAAACGTTCAAACGTTTCAACGAATTTGGGATCCTTACTGAACTTCTTAGGGCTGCAATCCCATTAACGGGATCGATATGACAACAGCCAGTGAAAGTGCAGGGCGCCAAATTCAAACAACAGAAATCTCATAATTAAAATTCCTCAAACATACAACTATTTAATACCATTTTAAAGGTAATCTTGTTGTTAATCCCACCACAGTGTCCGATTTCAAAAAAGCTTTACAGCGAAAGCACCACAAACGATTATGTTAGGTCACCGCCAAATCACAAAAAAACACAACACACAAAAAGCAGAAATAGAGATAAAATGAATCACTAACCTTCGATGATCTTCATCAGATGACACTCATAGGACTTCATGTTACACAATACATGTATGTTTTGTTCGGTAAGGTTCATATTTATATAAAAAAATCTCAGTATACATTGACGCGTTATGTTCAGTAGTTCCAAAAACATCAAGTGATTTTGCAGAGAGCCACATCAATTTCCAGAAATACTCATAATAAACCTTAATCAAAGATCAAGTGTTATACATGGAATTTTAGATCCACTTCTCCTTAATGCAACCTCTTTGTCAGATTTCAAAAAAGCTTTACGGAAAAAGTAAAAACCATGCAATAATCTGAGGTCAGCGCTCAGAGCCCAATCAAGCCATACAGGTACCCGCCATATTGTGCAGTCAACAGAAGTCAGAAATAACATTATGAATATTCACTTACCTTTGATGATCTTCATCATAATGCACTCCCAGGAATCCCAGTTCCACAATAAATGTTTGATTTGTTCGGTAATTTCCATCATTTATGTCCAAATAGCTACTTTTGTTAGTGCGTCTGGTAAACAAATCCAAAGTCACGAAGCACGTTCACTAAAAGCAGACAAAATGTCAAAAAGTTCCGTAACAGTCAGTAGAAACATATCAAACGATGTATTGAATCAATCTTTAGGATGTTTTTAACATAAATCTTCAATAATGTTCCAACCGGAGAATTCCTTTGTCTTCAGAAATGCGATAGAACAGAGCTCGCTCTCACATGAACGCGCATGGTCAGCTCATGATAGACCTTACTCAATCCCCTCTCCTTCGGCCCAACTTCACAGTAGAAGCATCAGACAAGGTTCTAAAGACTGTTGACATCTAGTGGAAGCCGTAGGAAGTGCAAAATGACCCATATCCCACTGTGTATTCGATAAGCGATGAGTTGAAAACCTACAAACCTCAGATTTCCCACTTCCTGGTTGGATTTCTTCTCAGGTTTTTGCCTGCCATATGAGTTCTGTTATACTCACAGACATCATTCAAACAGTTTTAGAACCTTCAGAGTGTTTTCTATCCAAATAGACTAATAATATGCATATATTAGCAACTGGGACTGAGGAGCAGGCAGTTTACTCTGGGCACCTCTGGGCACCTTTTCATCCAAGCTACTCAATACTGCCCCTGCAGCCATAAGAAGTTTTAAGACAAAATCCCTAACCGATAAACAATATAATATTTTTCCTCACAAAATTCGATTCACAGTGCAGTCATCTCAAAACAACAACTAACTTGTCCCGATCATCATCATCATCATCATCATCATCATCATCATCATCATCATCATCATCATTCAAAGTGTAACAAGTACTTTTGGGTGTCAGGGAAAATGTACAGTGGTTCTTCCTTTAAAGGTACGAGTTTATGCTGCGACTGTTAGTGGTAGATGGTGGCATTCTGTCATTGCACCACACTATCACAAGGGGGAGTTCGAACCCTGATCTATCGGCAGTCTGAACTGTGGCAATTAATGGATATGTTTTCAGTCTGAGAGTCTCCCTCTGGCACTAGAGTCCTGCATCAGGCAAGAACAACATAAACTGTCGGTGGTCCTGGACTTAAGCGAGAACTTGGGTAATACAATGAGGGAATATTACTTGACATGTGGATTGACAATTTTACAAAAAATAGGCACGGTGGTCTTTTGGTTTCTCTCCCTTTTAAAAACAGAAATAAATAATTCTAAATAACAAACAGGCTTTATTTACAAATGAGTAAGGATGACTCACCACATGTTCAAAAATGGCCTTTTTCCCTTTATTCAGATTGCATTCGCTCACCTTCGGTTATTTGAAATGAAATCATCTACAATATCATTATTTTTTAAACAAAGCGATTATTATTATTATTATTATTAACCCTGCATTATAATTATATAAAAGCCCCTTAGATATTCTCAGAGATCAGATTTGCCCTAACGAAAAATGCCCCTTAGATGTTAATTTAGAATCCTCCAATCATCTAACTGTAATTATTGGCGGAGAGTCACGTCATTGGAAAGTCAGGCGGCATTGACGGAGCTGAAGAGGGTGAGGAACAAAATGGAGTCACAATCCATGCCACGCAAACATGCAGATGATTATTTCAACTACATTTTAGTTGCAACAAGTTCGATCGGGTTTAAATAAGGACACCTACATGTAGAGTTGAAACAAATATTTTTTTTTAGATATACTGCCTACCGTAGGCGACATGAGTCTCACTGGTGTTGAATAATGTGCTGTTAAAAGTGTTGTAGGTCTTATTTATTTATTTTTATTTAACCTTTTTTACTACATAAAGGTCTACTTAATCTGCTGGCGTCTTGACCCAGTTTATGCCCTCATTTGCACTGCAAACCATAACAAATTACTATGGGAATGAATGGAAGAGGCAAGTGGAAGGGGCGGATAGTAAGGAACTTCTGTCGGCCCTGGAGGCCTTTTGAAAACATGTTTTCACAAGGGCTATTAGCAGGACAATAGACATGATGTGGTTCCAAAAACACCTCTCTGACATAGGGTCCAGCATGTCTCTTGATGATGATTGGGCTCGGGCCGATTCCGGTGTTATCTGGCACAAATGTATCACTTGGAGCTCGGGCCGATTGTGGCTACTCTCTGGCATATGATTTCACGGGCTGCTTTATATAATTAACATTTCATTATTTATTTATTTTTCCATATTTTCTCATTGTTTCTGTGATCAAAAAATCAAATGAACATTTAAATTAAATTCTTTAAGAGTCCTGTTTAAGTAGTATTTTAGTATTTTGATACTTTGTGCAAGGTTTGGTCAGCCATCTAACAGTACACTTTAACTTGAAATGAAAATACTTTGTCAAAATTAGAGTGGAGTCGTTTGTTAAGACATGTAGCTAGCTAGCTAGTTAAACAATGGATCACAACTCATGACGTTACTACCCTGCATGAATCTGCAGGTAGCTAACCAAGCAGGTTCTATGGCTATAACTAGTCAAGCAAATGTGTCTGAGATACGAAGAATAAGATCATACACATAACGTTAGCTAGCTAGCGACCCAGCTAGCTAACGTTAGCTAGCTAACAGTACACTTGAAATGAAACCACTTTCTGTCAACATTAGAAACATGTAATCTTACCAGTATACATCATGGTTGGACGCGTTGCTCTCTTTTTCTGTGGCCAACTAGGCTCGTAATTTAACGATTTGATTTGTATTTACAGATGGCATACAAGTTTGATATTAAGGCACATGGAAGTTCACATGTTCCAGAAGGAATTTCTGCCAAAAAACACATTTTGATATGAATAAAATAAAAATCACTTTCAAACAGCTCTCCTGTGAAGTCGTGACTTGCGACATACTGAATCGGGTCACAAATGTAATCTATCCACGGAAAGCGCGATGTAGACCATCTGTTTTGTGAATACGCATGGATTTTTCGGGAAAAACAATCAAATAAAAGTTATCTAAAACGTTTTTAAAAAATGGCTCATTTGTCACATCCCTAATGTATGTGATTCATGTTATTGGTAAACTATTAATCTTTGTTTTTCAAGTGTCCAGGAGTGAAGAGTCTTAAAAGTAACACACTCTTTTCTTTTTTCAATCATTGACAGGATGTTGTTCACACAGCCACGGCGGACACAGCAGTAGAAGCTGAGCTTGGAGTGGAGATTGGAGAGACTGTTGCAACACAGACACTCAAGCTTCAGAAAGCCACTGTGTTGCTGGTGGACCTGAAGAAAACCTTGCAAACA
The DNA here is from genome assembly GCF_045679555.1 of Salvelinus alpinus. Classification (NCBI taxonomy): domain Eukaryota; kingdom Metazoa; phylum Chordata; class Actinopteri; order Salmoniformes; family Salmonidae; genus Salvelinus; species Salvelinus alpinus. The sequence goes on along the minus strand of NC_092104.1, from coordinate 8,585,666 downwards.
CAAGTGGAGGTAGAACATGTGGCCTCAGAGATGGAGGAGAAGGCTCCAAAGGAGGTGGCTAGAACCAATGAAGACAAAGGAGAGAACAAAGAAGAAACAGGCAGACCAAGATCCACTCGTATCACAAAACCTGTTGAGGCTGAGGAGGCAGTGGAAGAGGAGCAGCCAGCAGTTGAGGAACCTGCTGTGGAAGTGGAGATCTCGCCACCTGAGAATGAAGAGGATGCTCCAGTTGTAGAAACACGAGTCTTGAGGAGAGGAAGAAAAAGTGTTCCATTTACCCCGACTCCAAAACGCAAGTCCAAAAGAAGAGGCAAACAGCATGAGGAAGCCAGAGATCTGAGGAGTGGAAGGAAAGCTGCTTCTGCTCCTGGCACACCTAGACGCAAATCCACACATGCCACTAAAGAACCTGAAGAGGAGGAGTTGGCTGAATCTGTTCGGGAAGCTGTGGATGAAGAAGAGGAAGTAAAACCAGTGCAGGAGGAAAAGGCAGAGGAGAAAGCCACACTGATGGATAAAGAGGACATGGTGGAGGAAGCTGCAACAGTGGAGAGTGTGGAGGAAGAAAGGGTGGCAGCGGAAGCCATAACTGAGGAAAACGGAAAGGTAGAGAAGGCAGAGGAAGCTGAAGCTGCACCTGAAACTGCAACAGTGGAGGAGGAGGAGAGTGATGCAGAAGAAAATGTGGATGAAGAAGCAACAACTGAGGAAGAGGAAAAAGTAGAGGAAGAGAAGGAAGCGGAGAGAGTGGAAGAAGAAAATATTGAGGGATCTGCAGTGGAAACTATTAGTGTGGAAGAAAAGATGGAGGAGGAAGTAGCAACCACAGAGGAAGAAAAGGAAGAGGAAACAGTTATTGAACTGGCTGTAGAAAAACTAGCTGGGGAAGTTGCTGTGGTAGAAGAGGCAGATAAAGTGGAGGAGAAAGAGGAAGCAAAGCCAGTTGAGGAAGAGGAGAAGACTTCACCACCTGAGGAGGAAGAGCAAGCTTCAGTAGAGGAGGAAGAGGATGCTCCAGTTGTAGAAACAAGAGTTTTGAGGAGAGGAAGAAAAAGTATTCCAGCTACTCTGACTCCAAAGCGCAAGTCCACTAGAAGAGAGGAGGAGAAAGAGCCAGCTGTGGAAGAAAAGGAACCAGTAGTGGAAGCCAGAGTTATGAGGAGAGGAAGCAGAGGCAGATTTTCTGCTCCTGCCCCTGCCACACACGGACGCAAATCCACAAGAGCCTGCAAACAACCTGAGGAGGAGAAGGAAGAGGAGGTGGAGGCAGAATTTGTAAATGAGCAAAAGGTGGAGGAGGTGGTTGCACCTGTTCAGGAAGCTGTGGAGGAAAAATTGGAGGAAGAAAAAGGAGTGGATGAAGCAGAAGCTGAAACTGCACCAGCGGAAGAGGAGAGTGTTGCTGAACAAAAGGTGGAGGAAGAAGCAAACCCCACAGAGGAAGAACAGGTGGAAAAAGCAACAACTGAGGAAGAGGAAAGAGTTGAGGAAGATAAGAAAGAGGTGGAAGCAGAAGAGGAAGAAATTGTTGAAATGGATGTAGAAAAACTAGCAGATGTAGGTGAAGAGGCAGTTAAAGCAGAGGAGGTAACAGCAGTGGAAAGTGTTGCAGATGAAGTGGTAGAAAAGCCAGTTGAGGAACCTGCTGAGGAAGAAGAGAAGACCTCCCCACCTGAGGAGGAAGAGGTGGCTCCAGTTGTAGAAACAAGAGTCCTGAGGGGAGGAAGAAAAAGCATTCCAGTAATGCCTCCAAAACGCAAGTACACACGAAGAGGCAAACAAGCTGAGGAAGAAGAGGAGGAAGTAAAGCCAGCTGTGGAAGAAGAGGCTGCAGTTGTGGAAAGTGCTGCAGATGACGAAGTAGAAAAAACAGTTGAGGAAGAGGAGAAGACCTCAGCACCTGAGGAGGAAGAGGTAGATGAGGAAGAACAAGCTCCAGTTGTAGAAGCAAGAGTTCTGAGGAGTGGAGGAAAAAGTGTTTCAGTTTCTCCTCCAAAAAGCAAGCCGAGAAGAAAAGGTGAACAGCCTGAGGAAGTGGAGAAGCTGGAGGAGCCAGAGGAGGAAGAGGCAACTGAGGAGGAAGAAGAGGCACTCGTAGTGGAAGCCAGAGTTCTCAGGAAAGGAAGGAGATCTGCCCCTACAACTGCCCTTGCTACACCTAAACGCAAATCCACACGAGCCAGCAAGCATCCTGAGGAAGAGGAGGATGTGGAGGCATCGGCTGAACCTGCACCAGAAGGAATGGAGGAAAAGGTGGAGGAAGAGAAGGAAGCGGAGATAGTGGAAGAGGAGAAGGTTGAGGAGGCTGCAGCTGAAACTGCACCAGTGGAAGAGGAGAGTGTTGCAGAAGAAAAGGTGGAAGAAGTAAAATCAGTGGAGGGAGAAGGAACAACTCAGGAAGAGGAAAAGGTGGAGGACGAGAAGGAAACTGAGATAGTGGAAGAAGACGTTGAGGAAGCTGCAGCTGAAACTGCACCAGTGAAAGAAAATGTGGAGGAGGAAGCAGAAAAGGAAGCAATTGTTGAAATGACTGTAGAAAAACTAGCAGATCTAGGTGAAGAGGCAGAAAACGTGGAGTTGGTAACAGCAGTGGAAAGTGTTGCAGATGAAGTGATGAAAAAGCCTGTTGAGGAACCTGCTGAGGAAGAAGAGAAGACCTCAATACCTGAGGATGAAGAAGAGATTCCAGTTGTAGAAACAAGATTCCTGAGGAGAGGAAGAAAAAGCATTCCAGTAACGCCTCCAAAACGCAAGTACACACGAAGAGGCAAACAACCTGAAGAAGAGAAAGATGCGGAGGAAGAGCCAGCTGAGGAAGAAGATGCACCAGTAGTGGAAACCATAGTTCTGAAGAGGGATAACGGAGGCAGATTTTCTGCTCTTGCCCCTGCTCCTGCCACACCCAGATGCAAATCCACAGACGCCCGCAAAAAACCCGAGGAAGAGGAGGAGAAGGAAGAAGAGTTGGAGGTGGAAAAGGTAGAGGAGGAAAAGATGGAGGCGGTGGCTGAACCTATTCAGGAAGCTTTGGAAGTAGTGGATGAAGCAGCAGCTGCAACAGTGAAGAGTGTGGGGGAAGAAAGGGTGGCAGAGGAACCAATAACTGAGGAGGAGGGAAAGGTGGAGGAAGAGAAGGAAGCGGCAGCTGAAACTGTACCAGTGGAAGAGGAGAGTGTTACAGAAGAAAAAGTGGTGGAGGGAGAAACAATTCAGGAAGAGGGAAAGGTAGAGGAAGAAAAGGGAATTGCAGAAACTATTACAACACAGACACTCAAGCTTCAGAAAGCCACTGTGGTGCTGGTGGACTTGAAAAAAATCTTGCAACCACAAGTGGGGGTTGAAAATGTGGCCTCGGAGGGGGGGGCTCAGAAGGATGTGGCAGGAACTGATGAAGACAAAGTTGAGGAACCTGCTGTGGAAGTGGAGATCTCGCCACCTGAGGATGAAGAGGAGGCTCCAGTTGTAAAAACAAGAGTTTTGAGGAGAGGAAGAAAAAGTATTCCAGCTACTCCGACTCCAAAGCGCAAGTCCAAAAGAAGAGGCAAACAGCATGAGGAAGAGGAGAATGTGGAGGAGCCAGATAAAAAAGAGGCAGCTGAGGAAGACGAAGAAGATGCTCCAGTAGTGGAAGCCAGAGTTCTGAGGAGAGGTAGGAAATCTGCTTCTGCTCCTGCCACACCTCGATGCAAATCCACACATGCCACTAAAGAACCTGAAGAGGAGGAGTTGGCTGAATCTGTTCGGGAATCTTTGGATGAAGAAGAGGAAGTAAAACCAGTGGAGGAGGAAAGGGCAGAGGAGAAAGCCACACTAATGGATGAAGAGGACATGGTGGAGGAAGCTGCAACAGTGGAGAGTGTGGAGGAAGAAAGGGAGGCAGTGGAAGCCATAACTGAGAAAGACGGAAAGGTAGAGGAAGAGAAGGCAGAGGAAGCTGAAGCTGCACCTGAAGCTGCAACAGTGGAGGAGGAGGAAAAAGTAGAGGAAGAGAAGGAAGCGGAGAGAGTGGAAGAAGAAAATATTGAGGGAGCTGCAGTGGAAAATATTAGTGTGGAAGAAAAGATGGAGGAGGAAGTAGCAACCACAGAGGATGAAAAGGAAGAGGAAACAGTTATTGAACTGGCTGTAGAAAAACTAGCTGAGGAAGTTGCTATGGTAGAAGAGGCAGAAAAAGTGGAGGAGAAAGAGGAAGCAAAGCCAGTTGAGGAAGAGGAGAAGACTTCACCACCTGAGGAGGAAGAGCAAGCTCCAGTAGAGGAGAAAGAGGATGCTCCAGTTGTAGAAACAAGAGTTTTGAGGAGAGGAAGAAAAAGTATTCCAGCTACTCCGACTGCAAAGCGCAAGTCCACTAGAAGAGACAAACAAGCAGAGGAGAAAAAGGAAGAAGAAAAGGAACCAGTAGTGGAAACCAGAGCTCTGAGGAGAGGAAGCAGAGGCAGATCTTCTGCTCCTGTCCCTGCCACACACGGACGCAAATCCACAAGAGCCCGCAAACAACCTGAGGAGGAGAAGGATGAGGAGGTGGAGGCAGAATTTGTAAATGAGCAAAAGGTGGAGGAGGTGGTTGCAGCTGTTCAGGAAGCTGTGGAGGAAATATTGGAGGAAGAAAAAGCAGTGGATGAAGCAGAAGCTGAAACTGCACCAGCGGAAGAGGAGAGTGTTGCTGAACAAAAGGTGGTGGAGGGACAAACAACTCAGGAAGAGAAGACTGCTACTGTGAAAGAAAAGGTGGAAGAAAAAATACCTGAAAAGGTTGAAGAAGAGAAGGAAGCTGAAGCTGAAACTGCACCAATAGAAGAGGAGCGTGTTGCAGAAGAAAAGGTGGAGGAAGAAGCAAAACACACAGAGGAAGAAAAGGTGGAAAAAGCAACAACTGAGGAAGAGGAAAGAGTTGAGGAAGATAAGAAAGAGGTGGAAGCAGAAGAGGAAGAAATTGTTGAAATGAATGTAGAAAAACTAGCAGATGTAGGTGAAGAGGCAGTAAAAGCAGAGGCGGTAACAGCAGTGGAAAGTGTTGCAGATGAAGAGGTAGAAAAGCCAGTTGAGGAACCTGCTGAGGAAGAAGAGAAGACCTCACCACCTGAGGAGGAAGACGTGGCTCCAGTTGTAGAAACAAGAGTCCTGAGGAGAGGAAGAAAAAGTGTTCAAGTTTCTCCTCCAAAACTTAAGTCCACAAAAAGAGGCAAACAAGTCCAGGAAGAGGAAAACATGGAGGAGCCAGAGGATGAAGAAGCACCAGTAGTGGAAACCAGAGTTACGAGAAAAGGAAAGAAATCTGTCCCTGCTCCTGCCCCTGCCACACCTGGACGCAAATCCAAACGAGCACGCAAAGAACCTGAAGAAGAGAAAGAGGAGAATGAGGAGGAAAAGGTAGACGATGCGGCTGCAACAGTGGAGAGTGTGGAGGAAGAAAAGGTGGAGGAGGCTGCGGCTGCAACAGTGGAGAGTGTGGAGGAAGAAAAGGTGGAGGAGGCTGCGGCTGCAACAGTGGAGAGTGTGGAGGAAGAAAAGGTGGTGGAGGCTGCGCTTGCAACAGTGGAGAGTGTGGAGGAAGAAAAGGTGGACGATGCGGCTACAACAGTGGAGAGTGTGGAGGAAGAAAAGGTGGAGGAGGCCGCGGCTGCAACAGTGGAGAGTGTGGAGGAAGAAAAGGTGGAGGAGGCTGCGGCTGCAACAGTGGAGAGTGTGGAGGAAGAAAACGTGGAGGAAGTGAATGAAGTGGAGGCAGAAGAAAAGGCTGAAGAGGAAACAAAAGCTGTGGAAGAAGCAACAACTGAGGAAGAAGAAAAGGTGGAAGAAGCAACAACTGAGGAAGAAGAAAAGGTGGAAGAAGCAACAACTGAGGAAGAAGAAAAGGTGGAAGAAGCAACAACTGAGGAAGAAGAAAAGGTGGAAGAAGCAACAACTGAGGAAGAAGAAAAGGTGGAAGAAGCAACAACTGAGGAAGAAGAAAAGGTGGAAGAAGCAACAACTGAGGAAGAAGAAAAGGTGGAAGAAGCAACAACTGCGGGGGCTGTGGTAGAGGAGGCTGAAAAAGTGGAGGAGGTGGCAACAGTGATGGAAAGTGTTGCAGTAGAAGAGCCAGTTGAGGAAGCGAAGACCTCACAACCTGAGGAAGAAGCAGAGACTCCTGTTGTAGAAATAAGGGTCCTGAGGCGAGGGGAAAAAATAACTCCTGTTAATCCTCCAAAACGTAGGTTCACACCAAGAGGCAAGCAAGCCGAGGAAAAGGAGAAGGAGGAAGAAAAAGTAGAGGTGGCTGAACATGTGCCGGAAGTTGTGGAGGAAAAGGAGGTGGCAGCTGAGGAAGATGAGGCACCATTAGTGGAAGCCAAAGTTCTGAGGAGAGGAAGGAGATCTGCCCCTGCCACACCAAGACGCAAATCCAAACGAGCCCGCAAAGAACGTGAAGAAGAGGAAAACGAGGAGGAAAATGTAGAGGAGGAAAACGCAGTGGAGGAGAAAATGGTGGTTGAGGAGAATAAGATGGAGGAGGGAGAGGAAAAGGTTGAAGAGCCAGCAGAGAGTGCTGCTTCAGAGACGAAAGAGGAAGAAGCCATCGCACAGCAGTCAGAGGAGGTGGCAGAGCAAACAGAGTGGAAGGAAGAAGTAAAGATCACTGCTGAAACAGAAGAAGAAAAGGTAGCTGATAAAGAAACAGCTAAAGCGGTAGAGAAGAAGGAAGGAGACACCACCAATGTGGAAAAAAATACTGACAAGGCAACAGTAACTTCTGCTTCTCAAGATGAAGTAGCTGGTAATGCTTCAGAGGAAGAGAAGGGAGAAACTCCAGCGGTTGAAGCGGAAGAGGCAGAGAAAACAGAAGAAACGACAGAGGAAGTAGAAGACAAAGTCCAGGACAAAGCTGTTGAGGAAGAGGGTGAGAATGCCACAACAACAACAAGCCAAGAGGAAGTGGTAGCAGAGAGCCTTGAGGAAGTTGTGGAAGTTCCTCCAGTTGTGGAAACTAGAGCAACGAGGAGCAGGACAAAAACAGTTGCACCAGCCACACCCAAACGAAAGTCCTTACGAAGCAAGTCTTCTGTGGATTATAAGGAACAGGATGCAGAGGAGGAGGAAACAGGAAATGAACCCACAGTGGAAGAAGGGGAGGAAAATGTAATGGCAGAAGAGGCGAGCATAGTAGAGGAGGAGGAGGAAGGGGCCCCGGTGGCTGAAGTTGCTGTTGTCGAGGAGACGGAGAATCAGCCTGTGGTAACGAGAGTTCTGAGAGTGAGGTTAACTGCCACGCCCATGGCCACACCCACACCCCAGCGTACATCCACAAAACGCAGCAAAATAGTTACACCTGAGAAGGTCGAGCCTGAGGTGGGCATGCTTTCATCAGATGAAGAGCAAGAAGAGAGCCCTGTGGAAAAGAGAAACCTCCGGAAGAGAAAAAGCATGGAACCAACACCTGTTCGCAGATCCAAGCGCCGCAGCAGAACTTAGACTGCGGAGAAAGTTTTTTTTGTTCAGTTTTAAAAAATGCATCTATTTAGTGAATATTTCCTATTAGACCAGATTGTTTTCTTCTATCTATTTGTAAGTTTCTAAAAAGAAAAATAGAAAAAAAACATATATCACTTAACATTTTTATGTAATTTTTCTGAAAGTCGATATGTAGTATATTTGATATCTTTTCATATTGTATATATATTTTACATTTAACTACAAGTCTGTGAACAGTTTTTTGACCTTAGTGGCTGGTAACACGATGCGTTTCAGTCTGATAGGCTTTGGTTTGGACATGATCGGCTAAAACAAAATTTATTCCCTCAAAATACTGCATCCATGATCTGCTAAGACATTTATTCCCCTCAAAATACTGTATCCATGATCTGCTAAGACATTTATTCCCCTCAAAATACTGCATCCATGATCGGCTATAACAACATTTATTCACTCAAAATACTGCATCCATGATCGGCTATAACAACATTTATTCACTCAAAATAATCCTAACTTCAGAATGCCAAATGGTGTCTCCTCTAATAAGAATCAAGAAGCCTTTAAATAAATAAATATATATTTTTAAATACAAATGTAGTTAGATTGGGACACACTAGCACTAATCGTCACTAAGAAAATATTTTGGGCCACCAGGCTCCAAATATTGCTATCTACAATAGTGCAAATACATTAAAAAAAACGTCAATCGAAAGAACATTGCTCAGAGATGCACAAAAACAATAGAAAAGCTCCCCTTTGTTATAAGATTATTCATCTTTTTTTTAAGCAAGCTATGTTTATTTTCATTTTTTCTACAAATTTCAGTGACATTTCTTGTGGAAATTTGGAACGCTTACATTTTTACCCATTTATGCAAATGTTTTCAACAGAACTCAGGATATAAAATCACATTTTATTCAACATAATTCTTCATTTGAAATGTCTAATGTCAACACTTTGGGTCATTGTGTTACATTTTGTGTGTATTGAAATAATTGGTACACTTTGAACATATTTAGTGTAAAAAAACAACTAAATACACACTAAAATATTACCTCACTGAGCCGTTGAGGTATACCATTTCAGTTTGTAATTTGAAAAGGATGTTGTTCCTGTATTAACGCAATATCATTTTATATACCAATACATGTATGTATATCTTCACATCTTGTATGTTAACATTTATCATTAAGGTTTTGATATACAGTAAGTAAAATTTTAATAACAGTAAAAATATGGTCATACAGAAGAGTTTGTAAAATAATGTTTAAAAGTTTAAAATAAAGTTTATAATAAAATCTATAAACTGAGCTATGACGTTAAACTGTGAGGGTTTCTTTCTTGTGAGAGATGTGAAAATAGATAGAAACTATGAGTTTTCGTTTGTGTGTGTTATCATAATATGATATATCTTGTTTCAGACTTTCAACGCTTTTGTTATGTGTCTCAGTGCCCCCACAAAGGCACAAGCTAGCTATAGCCAGCAGTAGCCTGTCTTGCTCAAACATTTTCATTTAGCAATGTTGTATTTTATGACAAACCTCTCCTTGCATTATGTCTAATGAACTTAGGTAACTTTTCTCCTCTGACAATGTGATTTGTTATGATCTTTGGTAGAAAATAAAGATTTTCACTGTTTTACTTAATTTTTATGTTTTCTTTGGTTTCCTTTCTGGCTGTGTTACAGGGCCATGTACAGACCTTTCAGGGAGCGGGTGCTCCAACAAAAAAAAGCGACTTTCATAATTAACGGGGCTTGCAAAGCAAGAGTCCCCACTTTAAATATTCAACATACTTCTTATTGTTATTATCTTACACCAGTTATTCTAGAAATGCTGTTCCAATTTAAAAACGTGTAGACTGGTGTGGATTGAGTTGATTACATATAACTTTAAAAAAAAATATTTTATACGTTTTAAACTATTAAGATTTTTGGCCTTTTTTTTGTCAATCTTTATTCACTTTCATGGGATTTTTTCCCAGCATTTTAAAGGCCACATTATGACATCACTTCCAATAAGTAATCAATGGGAAAGCTGTTTTAGGAATCTGTCAACAGCTTTCTTTATAGATGCAGTAAGTCATGTCAGAAGCTTGCAGATTCAATTCTTCACAAACAAATTCCAATAAAACTACATCATGTATTGAAGTTCACTTTCCTTGCTTTGTCTAACACACTATCATGAATCTAGCAAATACTTTTTGTGGGTCAAAGTGCAGTATTTATTTACTTTCGTAGCATAAATGTTTGTTAGCATGTGTCTCACACTGGCTTTAGCCATGGAGGGAGCTGGGTTGCCAAGGCAACTGTTGCCTAGCGACACATGCCTCAGAGGGAGACAACTTCTTCATGGGCAACAAATTGCCATGATTTGTGAATCTGTTTTGGACTGAACAGCGAGCACTAAAATGTCTAATGCTACCCAGGTTTGGACGACCTGGAATGATACAGAGAAGATTTCTAATGATCACTAGCTTCGTCCTCCTTCTCTGGATCGTGACCCGTGCTCTAAATAAGTCAACTGGCTGGTTTGTCTGTCTGTAAAGAGATACTACTGCTCTGGCTGGATAGAGCAAAGCTGTCTCCGTTCAATTGCTTCATATCTCACCTGATCACTTCTCATCGCATTTCTTTCAGTTTTGACACGCAACAACTGTAGTTTAGACACTTAAAACAACCACACAACTATTGATCACTCAACTACTGAACCACACAACTACTGACAACAACCACACAACTATTAAACGTAACTACTGACCACAATTACTGACTACAACCCCACAACTACTGACCACAACTACCGACCACAACCACCCAACTACTGACCAGAACTACTGACCATTACAACACAATTACTAACACAACCTTTACTAACACAATTACAACACAACATAGCTACTGACCACAACTACTGACCACAACCATAACACTACTGACCACTAGTGACCACAACTACTGACTACAACTACTGACCACAACTATGAGGCTGTGGAGGGATCCAAATTGTGGATTTAAAAGAAAACATGAATCATCAGCGTACTATGACAACTTTGTTTTTAAACCATGGATTTCTAACCCCGTAATATTATTGTTGGATCTGATTTTAACAGCTAACATTTCGATGGCAATAATAAATAGATATGCCGATAGTGGGCAACCTTATTTTACTCCTCTTGACAATTCATAACTTTCTGACAAGTAGCCATTATTTACTATTTTACACATAGGGTTACTATATATAACTTTAACCCATTTTATAAGAGATTCTCCAAAACTGAAATACTCAAAGGCCTTTTCAAAGTCAGTTATGAACACCAGGCCTGGTTTCCCAGATTTTTCATAGTGTTCTATTGTTTCCAGTACTTGTCTTATATTATCTCCAGTGTATCGTCCATGTAAAAAACCTGTCTGATTAGGATTAATAATATCCGACAATACCTTTTTTAATTCTATGTGCTAAGCATTTTGCTAGAATTTTTGCATCCCAACACTTAAGTGTAAGAGGCCTCCATTTATTTCAATGCACTGGATCTTTATATTTACCACTTGGATCCTGTTTCAGTAATAATGACAGACAGACAGACAGACAGACAGACAGACAGACAGACAGACAAAGTGTTGATTTGTAACTTATGCAAGAAGAATATTTTCACTGCCAATACTCTAGTCATTTTACCTAATAGGCCTGCATTCCCTCATGTTTACAGAAAGTTAATTAGTCCGTCCATTCCCTTTCTTAATATGGACTCTTTTGATCTAAATTGCTTTTACTTTAGAGATGAATACTGAATTGCATGGCCTCTAAAGGCACATTTAAAAGTGTCCCATACAACAAGGGGATCTGCTGTACCTAAGCTATGTCAGAAAAAGTCAGTTATAAATTCTTCTGTACTAGTTATAAACTAGTTATCCTCCAATCGGCTTTGATTAAATTTCCAATATTCGCGCCCACGTGGAAATTCTGTGAGAGTAATATATATGCCAATTATGTGTTGGTCTGACTGCATTCTGTCCCCTATCAACACTTTGTAAACTTTTGGTGCCAGAGAGAATGACATAAGAAAGTAGTCAAGACTAGTAGCTTGATTGGGCCTCCGCCATGTATATCTCACTAGGTCAGGATATTTAAGCCGGCATACATCCACTAGTTCCTATCACGTTTCAGGAGAAGACCCAGATGCAGACAGTGTTGAAGTAATGAAGGTTTATTACTAGAACAGGGGGCAGGGAAAACGACAGGTCAAGGGCAGGCCTGTCGACACCTGGAGGGGGGTGGAGACAAGCACAAAGACTGGTGAAACAGATCAGGATGTCACAATTCCAGTATATCCATGATATTCGTGGTTTCCTTAAGTGCATCAGGGTGATAGTTTGTGGTGTGATGTCCTTTACGGTCCACAGAGGTATTAAAACCGTATCATATATTATAATCTCCCACCATGATAATAGAGTCTTGTATTGCTTGTACGGTTGATAAATTATTATATATATTTTTAAAGAAGCGTCGATCATCATTATTTGGACCGTATAGGTTAATGAGCCATATCTGTTTATGGTCCAATAATATATTTAAAATCATCCATCTACCTTGAAGATCTGCCTGGACAATTTGCACATTCGGATCAAAACTACTGTTAATCAATATCATCACTCCTTTTGAATTTTTTTGTCCATGGGAGAAATATATTTAGCCCCCCCTATCCTTTTTCCACACAACTTCATCTAAAATTGTTGAATGAGTTTCCTGTAAACAATAGATATTCCTTCTCTTTTAGCCAGGTAAATACTGATCGTCTTTTGTTATTATCTGCTAAGCCATTACAATTATAACTGGCTATATTTATTTCACCATTTACCATAACGAGATACAAGCTTCAAATCTATTTATCATAATAAATGTTTGTAAACTCACCATTAAAAAGTACAATAGTGACTGAGTGTCCATATAGCTGTACCATGATATTTGCATTGGTACTAAGTAAACCTCCAATTGAACCCCACTTTTCCACCCACTAAAACCCCTCCCCATCCCAATTTGATTTGTCAACCCAGTGACCAGCAGACCACTGCTGTCCCAGGGCCCTCAAGAGACCGGGACCCATCCTTCAAAAAGAGCAAACAGTGCCACCCACAGAACATAAGTAGATCAACCACCAAAAGCATTTCCATTGCCCTCACTTCGATTTGCATTATATATAGGTATTAAAATATATATATATATATATACACTGCTCAAAAAAATAAAGGGAACACTTAAACAACACAATGTAACTCCAAGTCAATCACACTTCTATGAAATCAAACTGTCCACTTAGGAAGCAACACTGATTGACAATAAATTTCACATGCTGTTGTGCAAATGGAATAGACAAAAGGTGGAAATTATAGGCAATTAGCAAGACACCCCCAAAAAAGGAGTGATTCTGCAGGTGGTGACCACAGACCACTTCTCAGTTCCTATGCTTCCTGGCTGATGTTTTGGTCACTTTTGAATGCTGGCGGTGCTCTCACTCTAGTGGTAGCATGAGACGGAGTCTACAACCCACACAAGTGGCTCAGGTAGTGCAGTTCATCCAGGATGGCACATCAATGCGAGCTGTGGCAAAAAGGTTTGCTGTGTCTGTCAGCGTAGTGTCCAGAGCATGGAGGCGCTACCAGGAGACAGGCCAGTACATCAGGAGACGTGGAGGAGGCCGTAGGAGGGCAACAACCCAGCAGCAGGACCGCTACCTCCGCCTTTGTGCCAGGAGGTGCACTGCCAGAGCCCTGCAAAATGACCTCCAGCAGGCCACAAATGTGCATGTGTCAGCATATGGTCTTACAAGGGGTCTGAGGATCTCATCTCGGTACCTAATGGCAGTCAGGCTACCTCTGGCCAGCACATGGAGGGCTGTGCGGCCCCACAAAGAAATGCCACCCCACACCATGACTGACCCACCGCCAAACCGGTCATGCTGGAGGATGTTGCAGGCAGCAGAACGTTCTCCACGGCGTCTCCAGACTCTGTCACCTCTGTCACGTGCTCATGTGCTCAGTGTGAACCTGCTTTCATCTGTGAAGAGCACAGGGCGCCAGTGGCGAATTTGCCAATCTTGGTGTTCTCTGGCAAATGCCAAACGTCCTGCACGGTGCTGGGCTGTAAGCACAACCCCCACCTGTGGACGTCGGGCCCTCATACCACCCTCATGGAGTCTGTTTCTGACCGTTTGATTCAGACACATGCACATTTGTGGCCTGCTGGAGGTCATTTTGCAGGGCTCTGGCAGTGCACCTCCTGGCACAAAGGCGGAGGTAGCGGTCCTGCTGCTGGGTTGTTGCCCTCCTACGGCCTCCTCCACGTCTCCTGATGTACTGGCCTGTCTCCTGGTAGCGCCTCCATGCTCTGGACACTACGCTGACAGACACAGCAAACCTTTTTGCCACAGCTCGCATTGATGTGCCATCCTGGATGAACTGCACTACCTGAGCCACTTGTGTGGGTTGTAGACTCCGTCTCATGCTACCACTAGAGTGAGAGCACCGCCAGCATTCAAAAGTGACCAAAACATCAGCCAGGAAGCATAGGAACTGAGAAGTGGTCTGTGGTCACCACCTGCAGAATCACTCCTTTTTTGGGGGTGTCTTGCTAATTGCCTATAATTTCCACCTTTTGTCTATTCTATTTGCACAACAGCATGTGAAATTTATTGTCAATCAGTGTTGCTTCCTAATTGGACAGTTTGATTTCACAGAAGTGTGATTGACTTGGAGTTACATTGTGTTGTTTAAGTGTTCCCTTTATTTTTTTGAGCAGTGTATTAAAAATCCTGATTTATTTTAATTTCCCTAATTAACATATAATATTCGTAAAAATGTAGGCAGGATTGTTACCTCTAACCATGATTGTCATTACAAATCTCCCATTTTTTGCACGCAATTATTATTTTTGCAAACAATTATTGTGATTCATCCTATATTGTCCCTACCATCTTTACTCCCGAGCAGCAATTCAATTCAATACATACACACACAAACACTTTCCCTCACAAACAACCATAAACTCAGATGCTCAACAGTTGTTCCATCCCAGAGTCCAACTCAAGAAAGGACTTGATTTACGAATGCATATACAGTTGCAGCTGTTTGAGAAGGCCTGCAAAATTGAGCAAAATCTGGCAAAAAATGGGAGATTTGATTAACCATTGTCAAGTCCTAGGTGATGGAGATGAGATACACCCCCTTCCCCCGAAACACACTCACACACTAGTCCCCCGTTGTGACCATATTCCCAAGCATCTCTGTGCAGTCAGACCTTTGATGATTTTATGCCACAAGGGCCAGAATAATATGCTCCCTCTCTGAATGTCCGAGTGTGACCCCCTCCCCATGGGTTATTGCAGCTAGTGTTGCCAGCACTGCCACTATCTGGTTGGGGGCAACCCACAGGAATCCCCATCGGCTAGGTATAAGGTCGTCAAGGTTTTCATTTGCAGCTTTGGGAATTTTGTTGTATATTATGCTCTCCCATCCGGGGGCTTTGGCTTTGTAGGACCAACCCTGCCAAGCAGGCTCAGAACCTTGCTGCTCTAGTAGGTCTCTGATCACGTTCATTTGTCTGATTTGGCTGAGTATAGACTACTTACAGTAGGCCCATAAAAACAGATAAGGACTTCTCCTTAGTGTATGGGTCACTCAGGTGGGTGTCTAGGGTATAGGGTTGCAGACCATTCCATCATGATAGGACAATAAATAAATAAATAAATAAACTATGTTTATAATTAATTTTAAAATTTGTATATCCCATATCTGCAAGTCAGTTGTTCACTTGTTTACTGTGAAATAGCATTGTATCTGGTCAAACACAATTTTGTCCAAACGTTTATTAAGGGATGGTAGCAGGCTGATTGGTCGGCAGTTTGAGCCAGTAAAGGGTACTTTGCTATTCTTGGACATCGGCATGACTTTAGCTTCCCTCCAGGCCTGAGGGCACACGCTTTCCTGTAGGCTTAGACTGAAGAGATGGCAAATAGGAGTGACAATATAGTCCGCTATCATCCTCAATCATTTCCCATCCATTTTCTCAGAGCTAGGTGGCTTGTCATTGTTGATAGACAACAATACTTTTTTTAACACCTCTTCAAAACTCACTTTACACAATTCTAAATTACAATGCCTGTCTTTCATAATTTGGTGAGTTATGAATGGATGTGTAGGTTCAGAGTTTATTGTTGGCATGCCTAAGTTTGCTTACCTTGCCATTTAAAAAAAGCATTAAAGCAGTTGGCAATATCAGTGGGTTTTGTGATGAATGAGCCATCTGATTCAACGAAGGAAGAGTGGAAGAGGCGAGAGGTTTTACCCCAAATCTGTCCACGAAAATAAACCCACGAGCCTTTCTGCCCAATATTGCCCAACATTCCTTTTGCCTCATCCCTCTCAATCATATAATTGTTCAATTCCTCATCAATCTATGGGGATTTTAACTGTTTTTACAGTAATTGCCTTAATGGGTGCTAGCTTATTAGTAACTAGAATAAGCAATTTCAGAAATGTGTCAAGTGCAGCGTCTGTTTGCTCCTCATTACACACAACAGACCAGCAAATATTATTTACATGATCAACATAGGAATCACTACAAAACCTCTTGTATGACCTCTTATACTGTACACTATATTAGGCCCAGCCTTTGAAACTTTGTTTTTCCTAGATATGGCTACCATATTATGGTCACTACATTCGATGGGTGTGGATACTGCTTTAGGGCAGATTTCTGCAGAATTAAAACTTCTACAGGATCGGTGTCCCCCCCCACGGAACGGTTGAGCTAACGTAGGCTAATGCGAGTAGCATGAGGTTGTTAGTAACAAGAACATTTCCCAGGACATAGCCATATCTGATATTGGCAGAAAGCTTAAATTCATGTTAATCTAACTTATTCTAACTTATTTTCCAATTTACAGTAGCTATTACAGTGAAAGAATGCCATGTTATTGTTTTAGGAGAGTGCACAGTTTTGAACATGAGAAGTTATTCATAATTTTTTGGGCACATTTGGGCAGTCTTGATTTGGGCAGTAAACATTTTGAACAGAAATGCAATGGTTCATTGGATCAGACTAAAACTTTGCAAATACACTGCTGCCATCTAGTGGCCAATATCTAAATTGCACCTGAGCCCCAGGGCCTTTCTCTTTTTTTATTTTTTTTTAAATTTACCGTTATTTTACCAGGTAAGTTGACTGAGAACACGTTCTCATTTGCAGCAACGACCTGGGGAATAGTTACAGGGGAGAGGAGGGGGATGAATGAGCCAATTGTAAACTGGGGATTATTAGGTGACCGTGATGGTTGAGGGCCAGATTGGGAATTTAGCCAGGACACCGGGGTTAACACCCCTACTCTTACGATAAGTGCCATGGGATCTTTAATGACCTCAGAGAGTCAGGACACCCGTTTAACGTCCCATCCGAAAGACGGCACCCTACACAGAGCAGTGTCCCCAATCACTGCCCTGGGGCATTGGGATCTTTGTTTAGACCAGAGGAAAGAGTGCCTCCTACTGGCCCTCCAACACCACTTCCAGCAGCACCTGGTCTCCCATCCAGGGACTGACCAGGACCAACCCTGCTTAGCTTCAGAAGCAAGCCAGCAGTGGTATGCAGGGTGGTATGCTGCTGGCAAGGATCTTGCCAGATCTAATGTGTTATATTCTCTTACATTTCTTTCACATTTCCACAAACTTCAAAGTGTTTATTTTCAAAATGTACCAAGAAAATGCATATCCTTGCTTCAGGGCTTGAGCTATAGGCAGTTAGAATTGGGTATGTCATTTTAGGCCAAAATTGAAAAAAAGGGTCAGATAAGGTTGTGAACAGTAGGAAGCAACTTTGTAATGGCCTGTACACCTGCTCCAGGATAGCAAAGAACTGAGATGTTTCTCACCATAGAGCTGCCAATGATATGTGTATTGTTTTGCATTGTTCGATATTACTGCACTGTTGGAGCTACAAACATACGCATTTCGCTGCGCCTGTGATAACATCTGCAAAAACAAATTATGCAACCAATAAAATTTTGGTTACTGGCCCAAAGTTCCCTCATAAGTGGAGTTTGTTGCATAACACTTCTTTCAGTGTTGGTGGTTCAATTCCAGCAGGGATCACATGTAAATAATGTATATATATAATGTATATAATGTATGTAAATAATGTATGCACTCACTGCACCCTGCTCTGTACTTCACTTTGGATAAAAGCATCTGCTATAAGTGGAACACATGTCTGCTTTTAAAAACCAAGGGATCAAAGAAACACTCACCACAAGACATACTCTGTTGCCACATCAAAAGAAGGGATGCTTCACTGATCAGAACATAATGCTAAATGGTACTATTGGGCTGTGTCCAGGGCCTATAGGGCTCTGGTCAAAAGTAGTGCACTATTTTTGGGGGGATTTTACCTTTTTTTAACTAGGCAAGTCAGTTAAGAACAAATTCTTTTTTTCAATGACAGCCTAGGAACAGTGGGTTAACTGCCTTGTTCAGGGGCAGAATGACAGATTTTTACCTTGTTAGCTCGGGGATTCGAGCTTACAACCTTCCGGTTACTAGTCCAACGCTCTAACCACTATGCTACCTGCCACCCCAATGTAGGGAATAGGGCAGGTTTCCCCAACTGGTGGCCCACCAAGTTACACAAATAAAAATAAAAAATTCCATTATTTATTTTTTAAATTGTTGGACATAAAATACTAAAAACAAAAATATGTTCCAATGTATTCCCACCTATATAAATATGAAATATATGTGATCGTATATAAATGTAATCAAGGTTTGAAGTGATTATATTTTAGTCTAATATTATATATGTTCAGGCTTCTTGCGGTCAATTTACACAAATGATGTGTAATTATGTTCCGGCACCGTGACCATCCACTCAAGAAAAACTTGGCCCGGGACTGAATCTAGTTGATGATGGCTGGAATAGCGTGTCATTTAGGGCACAACCTGCATGAATCAGACAGGAGTTTTCAATTACATTGTTGTTGAATAATAATCTTTTATGAAGAGTTGTGAGGTGAGATACATCAAGGGGGGTGTTGTTTGACACTTTGCCAAGAATGGTTTTGTTGGGAGAGTAATTATGACAATTAATTTACAGACCGGTGATGCCTGCCTGCCACGTAACTATTCAAATGCTAAAATGCTTTAATTTCAATAAATAATAGTACATTTTATTTAATGCCCCTTTCAAAAAACCCAAGGAGAGTCAGCAAGGAAGGACAGGTTTAGAGTACGTGTCATGAATGGTTTTCATTCCCATAAATACGAAGACATGAGAGGCTTGGATAAACTTTTCAATATAGCCTCATAATATAAATGAATATGGCATTATACATGTTTATAAATCTTCACAAATAATAAAATACCTATTTATCAATCATCTATAAATATTATATTAACGCTTATTCATAAAATATATTATGAAGTGTTACCAAGAGGTTTTCTGTAGACGCAGGAAGGATCTCCTTTTACCTCTTGATAGAATGTATACCGGGATTGAGACTACTTTCCAACAACAGGTGGTGCTATTCACTATTTAATGGATGTGCTTGAACAAAACAGCTGAAAGCACTTATCACCAGTCAACCGGTAGGCATAGCAGCAATGTGTGTCAATGGTGGGCATCAGTACAGCAATTGGTATTTTAAGGTAAATTAGAATACTTTTTGTCATATAGCTAGATATTGTGTGGTGAATTATTTCAAAGCCATTTATCTTGCAACAACATTTGTCTTGGAAAGCTATTGCATGCAGGTCTTGTTCTAGCCCCCGCACTAAAACAGCTGACTCAGCTAATCAAAGTATTCATGATTATTTTAATCAGGTGTTTTAGAGCATAGATGTGGAACCAATGGCTGCACACCCTGTAACTCTTCAGGATCAGCAAGGAAGGAAGGGTTGGTGAGTGACCACGTTTAAAAAGCACTACTAGTTTGCATACGCCGCCCCCTTTCTTGAACATTGCCCCTCCCACATCACGCTTTAAAACCATCTCCTTTCTTTCCAGAGCTCTTTACCTCTCGCTGAGTCAAAGCGAAAGACATTATATTACAAGACTGGCGACATTCCTCTTAACTTGCATTTCAGATCTCATAATGTGTATTATAACAGAAGAAAACTAATATCTCATTCGTTTCAATGAACGAGATCGCGCATCGAGACTACAGTAGAGAAGCGACAGATTACGCTGTTTTGGAGTCTAGCAGTGCAACTTTGTATCTTTTTCAAGAGGAGAGGAAATATCGGTCTCGAGAGCATCGTGGTTCTCACTGGACCGGAGTGTCATGCTCTTAGTCAGTCAGAGGTAAATGTCCATCTACTATTATCATCGGTGGTTCTGAAGATCTGCAGTGATCAGTATTGTTGTGAAAATAAGATATTATGGTTAGAAATTCAGGGGGCTACAACAACTTGTTGGTGCGATGCATTTCATTTTTGTTGTTGTTGTAATATTGTGGATTTACTGTACATTTCAAAGCACTCCAGTTTTGAGCGCGAATTACTACAAGTCAGTGTTGTTGTGTGAGGGTAATATTTCCCCACACCACTTCTTTCATACCACAGCTACATTAAGGCTTGAGACTGGAGATTCAAAAACGATTACATGTAATAACACTTTAATAACAGCTGTAATAACTTGTTTTAAAAAGACCTACATCATATTTAATATCAGGGCTGTCAACACCATAGCATTACATATAGAACTGATTCATAGGATCTCTATGGTCAAAACAGCCTTGAGCTTCAACTGGTATGAGACCGTACCATTGCCTGGAAGGCATATGGATTACATTGATATAGTCTAGTAACTCCCGTGGTCCTAGTAATGTGAATATTAGGCTGATACAGTTCTCTCCATAATGTGGTAACTGGCAAATACAGAAGATGCATTGTCTAGTTATCTATCTCCAGGGTATTTGTAGTCTAATCAATCTGTCATTGAAATAAGTCTAGCTGCTGGTTAATGGCTCTGGGTAATGGCTGAAACCTTGTCCTCTCCCTACAGCTGGTTTATTCTTGTTGATTCCACTAATATTGCTTATAAAGCTATTTTGAAATAATTCAGCACATTTCAAGTCTGAAAACAACAAAGCCGTTGGGATACAGTCAACAGCTAACAGACAGAGTTGGAGTTGCCTCAGAGGCACACAGCTGTTTGTAATTTAGGAAGGCTGTATGTTTTTAGAAAGAAAAAAAACGTCAGGAGTTTGGCTTGTATGACATCACTCAAAGTCAAGATGCCATTGTCTCTGGCAGAGAACACTTACTAATGCATTCAAGACAGGAGCTGACAATAAAGATTTTCCATTGTGTGTGAGTGGATTTAGCCTAGTGCAGTGGTTCTCAACCAGCAGTACTAGCATCCCTGGGGGTACTCGGCCTATCCACAAGTAGCCTAGCGGTTAAAGCTGTTGGGCTAGTAACCATAACGTTGCTGGTTCACATCCCTGCGCCGGCAAGGTGGGGGGGAAAAAATCGTCCTTTCTTCCCTTGAGCAAGGCAGTTATTGCCCAACAACAACTGTTCTCCTGCACCTCTCTGGTTCAGAGGGGTTGGGTTAAATGTGGGAGACACATTTTGGTTCAATGCATTCAGTTGTGCAACTGGTATCTCCTTCCCTACTTGAGAATGCTTACGAGACCATAGGGTTATGAGACTGGTAAAATGCACATGAGGGGGGGTACTTCAAGGGTAGTATGGGCAGAGAAAAATGTACTTGGTGGTACAGTAACCAAAAAAGGTTGTGAACCACTAACCTAGCGTATGAGCTATTGGTCTTCTGTGTTAAAAGCAGGTAATAACATTTAATCTGTCTAAGCACTCAAGATCAGAGTTGTGCAACAAAGCTTAAAATAACAGTATAGAGGCATTGCTGTGCAGGTAGTTCATGCAGCTTTTAGTATTGTCAATAAGGACTAGATATCAGTCTCATTTATGTGTGACTCATTCTTCTTCTCCCTCCCTCATCTCGAAGGATCCAATGAAAATGTCCGTCTGCACGCATGAGAACCGCAAATCCTGCCTCAGCTCGGCGTCCATGAACATCTTCCTGTTTCACAAGTCATCGTACGCGGACAGCGTCCTTACGCACCTCAACGCGCTCCGGCAGCAGCAGCTCTTCACCGACGTCCTCCTCCACGCTGGGAGACGCTCCTTCCCCTGCCACCGTGCTGTGCTGGCTGCATGCAGTCGCTACTTCCAGGTAAAGACACTGGAAGTAGCGATTTTACAACATTGCAGCTGATTTTGCAGATGACTGCTGACTGACTGATGTACAGATGTAGGATCTTAATTTGACCAATTTCATCACAGGAGTAAAATAATCCTGCAGGAGGAGGATTTGATGAATAAAACAAATAAGTGATAATTTCTAACAAGAAAATTCGATTTGATAGGCTACAGTAGGCTATAGTTTAGGTGTGAGCTCTAGTGAAAGAAAGGCTTTTCAGTGAATGTTATTCACAAGTCTCATTTGAATTTCCTGCATCGACAACAGAGTGATCAAGTTAAGATACTACATCTGTACAAATCACCTTGCAACATGATTATCATCTCTATCACTGTGATCATCTCCAATAGGAAAATATGACACCTTTGCCGCCATACCAATGCTAACAATGCTACTGCTAACAAGCTAACTCTTGGTGTCCCACTCTCTTTGTTCCAGGCCATGTTCAGTGGAGGTCTCCGGGAGAGCCAGGCCAGCGAGGTGGACTTCGGGGACTCCATCCACCCAGAGGTGCTGGAGCTCTTACTAGACTATGCCTACACCTCCCGGGTGGTGATCAACGAGGAGAATGCAGAGTCCCTCCTGGAGGCAGGAGACATGCTGGAGTTCCAGGACATCCGGGACGCCTGCGCTGAGTTTCTGGAGCGGAACTTGGCAACGTCCAATTGCCTGGGCATGCTTCTGCTGTCCGATGCCCACCAGTGCACCAAGCTGTCCGAGCTCTCCTGGGGCATGTGCCTCAGCAACTTCTCCACCATCTGCAAGACAGAGGACTTCCTCCAGCTGCCCAAGGACATGGCGGTGACGCTGCTGTCCCATGAAGAGTTAGAGACGGAGGACGAGAGGCTGGTCTACGAGGCCGCCCTCAACTGGGTCAACTATGACCTGGAGAGGAGGCACTGCCACCTCCCCGAGCTGCTGAGGACGGTCCGCCTGGCCCTGCTCCCCACCATCTTCCTCATGGAGAACGTGTCCACAGAGGAGCTAATCAATGCCCAGACAAAGAGCAAGGAGCTGGTGGACGAGGCCATACGCTATAAACTCAGGATCCTCCAGAACGATGGTGTGGTCAACAGCCCCCTGGCCAGGCCCAGGAAGACCAGCCACGCCCTGTTCCTCTTGGGAGGACAGACCTTCATGTGTGACAAGCTGTACCTGGTAGACCAGAAGGCCAAGGAGATCATCCCCAAGGCCGACATCCCCAGCCCCAGGAAGGAGTTCAGCGCTTGCGCCATCAGCTGTAAGGTCTATGTTACCGGCGGGAGGGGCTCAGAGAACGGCGTGTCCAAAGACGTGTGGGTCTACGATACGTCCCGCGAGGAGTGGTCCAAGGCGGCGCCTATGATCATCGCCCGCTTCGGCCACGGATCGGCCGAGCTCAAAAACTGCCTCTACGTGGTTGGAGGACACACGGCGGGTACAGGCTGTCTCCCCGCCTCGCCCTCTGGGTCACTCAAACAGGTCGAGAAGTACGACCCGGTTGCCAACAAGTGGTGCATGGTGGCGCCGCTGAGGGAAGGCGTGAGCAACGCGGCGGTGGTCAGTGTCAAACTCAAACTCTTCGCCTTTGGAGGAACCAGCGTCACCCACGACAAATTACCCAAGGTGCAGCTCTACGACCCACAGGAGAATAGGTGGTCTGTCCCCGCCTCCTGCCCACAGCCCTGGCGCTACACGGCCGCCGCTGTCCTCAACAACCAGATCTTTGTGATGGGTGGCGACACAGAGTTCTCGGCGTGCTCTGCCTATAAGTTCAACAGCGACAGTTACCAATGGACTAAAGTAGCAGATGTGACAGCCAAGAGGATGAGCTGCCAGGCGGTGGCGTCAGGTAACAAACTGTATGTGGTGGGAGGCTACTTTGGCACTCAGCGGTGTAAGACTCTGGACTGTTACGATCCGACACTGGACGCGTGGAACAGCATCACTACCGTACCCTACTCACTCATCCCCACAGCATTCGTCTCCACCTGGAAACACCTCCCAGACTGAGGACTGGACTCCGACTCAACGTCGAGCATCGGCCTCACGGTGAGTGGAATAATGGATGATAAATATTCTTGGCTCCACGGTTGTCTGGTTGTCCGGTTGTCCGGTTGTCTGTTTGTCTCGGACAAGTACAATATTGGAATGATGACTGATACTCAGCCAGAAACACCACAGCAGTCCTCCTGCCTGACAACTCATACATCTTTTTAAATCATAGCACAGAGCTAAATAGTCATCCACTATTCAAAAATGAATAAATACTAATAAGTAATCGGGCGCATTTAAAATCAACCAATTACCTTTCAATCCTAGATTATTATAATATTAGATGATAATGCAGGAATACAGAGGTGTCTCCTAATAGGGGTGATAGACTGCAGCCATGAGAGTCGACCCAGGAACATTAGTCGACCCAGATGTTGTTATGAGAGTCGACCCAGGAACATTAGTCTACCCAGATGTTGTTATGAGAGTCGACCCAGGAACATTAGTCTACCCAGATGTTGTTATGAGTGGGGAGAGCAGGTAGAGTGGGAGGGGTGTGTAGAGGCAGTGATTTGTGCTAGGTCAGTCCAGTGGGACTAGGTAGAGTGGGAGGGGTGTGTAGAGGCAGTGATTTGTGCTAGGTCAGTCCAGTGGGACTAGGTAGAGTGGGAGGGGTGTGTAGAGGCAGTGATTTGTGCTAGGTCAGTCCAGTGGGACTAGGTAGAGTGGGAGGGATGTGTAGAGGCAGTGATTTCTGCTAGGTCAGTCCAGTGGGACTAGGTAGAGAAGTTTAGATGGGAAGTCTATGGTGGTGGCCCACATTGTTTATTGAAGTAGAAGCCTGATGTCTGTTTGAAAGGCCTGGGTGGGCTGAAACCCATGGGCTTGCACTGTGGTGTGTGTGGAAGGGGAGGGGGAGGGGGAGGGTCATAGCTCTGGTCTGATAGAAAGCAGAGGGGAGTGGAGTGGTGGTCTTTGTCTTCTAAGGAATGCTTCTCTCTCTCTCTCTCTTTCCATACAGCTCTCTATTGTCCAACCTGTTTGATTAGAATTGGGATAAAGGGACATGGTGGTGGTAGGCAGCGCAGGCCTGGAATGCTTGTCAGTGGTCATTGGCTGACCTCCTAAGATCGATGTCCGCGCCCCCACG